>NC_134568.1:258064114-258174114 GCF_050947875.1 Dermacentor variabilis
TGCTGGAACATTTAATTTGAGGCTGTGTGACCACGCTTTGCGAGAATTCAGGTTCTTGGCAGATCCTGCGTCCCGTAAACTTCTGCGGTTGACTCTACGTATGTACATTTGTCCTCTTGACTCGCAAGAGGACAGTGCCAGCGGCTGTGGCGATAGATGTCTGTGCCGTACAAACGAAAGACGGAATTGTAATACCAGCTGTGCACATATCTCCAGGCACACCCTACAGTGTGATATCGAGTTCATGAGAACGCACTTTGCATGGTTTAGCCGTTATCACAATATCCCTGTGGTCATCGTTGGAGACTTCAATGTGGACATTTCAAAACCAGACAAGAAACTTTTCACTCAGTTTGTGCTAGAAAAGTTTGGTTTGAAGCGCCACACCAATTCAAGTCACTAATCTACTCAACAACGGTCGTGGATAGATTTAACTTTAGCCAAGATTCTATCTGAGGTTGTAACCGAACCAGTCAGTGTATATCACAGTAATCGCAAAGCTATCGTCACTATACTAAATGATGAATACGGCTCGAGTAGTAGGAGGCGTGAGAACATTCCTAAGTCGACGACGGAGGTTACAACTCATTATGGACACCTGGGCTCCAGTATCTATTACCGCCGTCAAAGGGACACCATCGACGTCAGCATCAATTAAGTTTTGGTTCGTCGGGAGCGTCAGTAGAGGATTTCTACACGACGAAGATAATGCAGCAATATAAATACATTTAACCTTGTTTAACCCAGTGTGATGTGCCAGCTTCGCTAGTCATTCACCTTCAGAGACTCAGAGTGGAATGGCTTCTAATCTTTATTTTTTAATTTTTTTATTTACTGAGTCGTTTAGTAACGCTGACGAGGGCACCTCCGTCTCCGTCAGGGTCGTGCAACATGCACCCGCGACTGCGTCGCGAACGTTTCGGCCGGGCTGGCACCCGGCTTGCGACGAGTGCCGGTGATTTGCCGTATCCGATCGCGCGCGTGTGCCGTTATCGTGCGTCGATAGATTGCGCGAGAACGCAGCTGTCGCGGTGCTTACCGCGCTGGCGCCATTGGCCTCGTTTTCAGCGGTCGCCGACGCGCCGACGACCGACGATAGTGCTGGCGCACCGGGAGCGTTATTTTGCGCGCCGCGCATTCTCGAGAGGACGCCGCGGGGCAGACGCGCTGCTTGCCTGCTGAGCACCAGCCCACAGAACCTGGGTGCGCGTCTCGCCCGTGGATGGCCGGAAGCCGACCGCGCAGGCCGCAGCGACGCGTTCAAGGCCTCGCGACAGCGTGCTGCGCTGCGCGACGCCCGTAGCGCTCCGGGGGGGACGACGACGACGACGCCATCGTCAGCCGTTTCGCGGGCAGCTGCGCGAGACGACGCCGAGTCTTTTCTAACGAGCGAAGCGTCGCAGCCGCTGGCACGCTGTCAAAGCGCGCCTCGTCGTCGAAACGGCCCGACACGTCGCAGATAGCGCTCGCGGCCCCCGTGGCGGCGGCTTGTTTTGCGCCCTGCGCGGTGTTTTTCTCGGCCGCTTGCCGCCGCGGGCTTATCTGGGCTGCTTCCCCCCCTAAGCCGCTGCCACACAGACTTTAGCCACACGTCGTTGCGAGCGCACCTCGCGGGCGCCTCGCGAGATTACGATAGCTGGGCGGCAGCGGCCGCGCGCTCCTCGCGTGCCTGGCCGAATCGCCGATGGTTCGCTGCGCGCTGGTCGCCATGACGACGGAAAAGTTTTTCAACTCCTGCGCTCACTGCTGCCGAACTGTCGCTCCCTCGAGAAAAAAAGGAAAATCCGTCGCTTGTTTCTCGCTAATGGCTGCCTCTCTATATACGAGGGTGAACGTGGCCGTCTGTAACACGTGAAGATGTGCAGAGAAGGGCAACTACTCTTTGCTTTTGCTCTGTCGATCGACAGAGGGTGCATGGAAGCCGCATACGAGTTGGTTGCGGTATGAAGCCGCACAAGAGCGGGAGTTGGGCCAAGTTTTGGTGGTGCGCATTGGCACGCGGCCTTGCTCGGCTGCCGCGTGCACCCCCGATGCTTGTATCGCGCACAGGCTGGCGACGTGGTCTGTTTCACCTCGCAGCGCGAGCAGTATCGGCTGGAATCGGGTGCTGAGAGAGAAAAGACCATGAGTGACCGGGGATGTCACGAAAAGAACCTGCGCAAATAGGAACAAAAATAAAAGGGGTTAGGAGGGGAGTGTACGTAGAAAACGCCTAGTGGTGCAGCCATGTAAACAGTTGCTGGTTGTGTAAGGCCGGATTGTTCGCAGTTTTAAAAGCGGCGAACGGGCGAAGTGCCAGTGGAGGAAATGAGAGCAAAGGTGGAGGTCGCCCTGCTTTCACAAGGCCCCCGTTCCACGCATTGGTGACGTACGCAGAAGCGAGAACGTCAGAGGCGCCTTGGTTGTTTACCAGGCGTAAACAGCGAAAATTACACTTTTTCAAGACGGGACCGCTCGAACGCTCAAAGAGCGAATGCATCAACGCACAATAACGAATGAATCGCGCATCTGGAGACGACAGAAGCACGCGCCCTAGCTCGTACAGCCCTCCATCTCTAGTTGCATGGTAAATGAGAAGCAAACAGGCAGCAATCGGTTCATCGGGAGATTTTGTACTCCACCATTGTATAGTTAGGGTGCATATCACTCTGACGATGTGTGCCGAATCTACAGTAGGCGCACTGTTCACAACGTGCCTATTTCAATTGGATTCCAGGGCACGTCAGCCCTATTAACATAGCTGCGCAGTAATTACTTCTGCATTCCAATGTGGGTTAGGTCATTCGGAGGAATTATTCGCTGTAATGAACGTAAGTCAGCCAGTGCCCTCAACATGCAGCTTCACGTGTATGCACTATTGCCTTGCAGTGCAGTGGTTTTCAGCGAACGTCCGACAAACACCGGCTCGAGGGAGCGCGCTGATGTATCGTAACGATAGACGCTGTATAGTTACTTACACATATTGGGACAGTAGTCACCGCTGTAATTCCTCTTGCAGCAGCCGCTTCACGACCCCATTGAAATTCTATCGCGGTCACAAGATTAGCGCATTTAGAGTAGCGCCGGCCTCGCGAGTAATGCAAAATGTCGCGTCTCACGTGTCCCCGCGGCATACAGCCAGCGCTGCGATCTGAAAAGGTGAGATTTCTGAGCCGCTGCATAGCCCTTTTTTGCCACGATGCGGCGGTTTTATGGCGGCGGCTGTCGTGCCAAGCAGACCGGCAAACCCGAAGGGATGACCACTCTAATAGCGTACTGGACGCCTTTCAAGAAGGCCGGCATTCTTCACCTTGCCCCGACCGGAGCGCTGCCTGTATTCCGGTTCTTGAGGGTGCAAAAACACTTTGGCACACGAGGCACGCTTCTGGACATTAACAGCTGCGTTGAGAATCGCGTAAAGTGGAAAGATAGGAAAGAGCGGAGAACGCGTGGCGGCCAAACTGTTTTCCAACGCCTCACGCTTCAATGAGCAAAGTAAGAGGGGCGCGTGGATAAGATGTGCGAAACGCAGCCTGCAGCAGAGCGCGAAACGCGTATAGGCGCAGTGTGTGGGTGCGCGAAGCCCGCTGTTCCTATTTTTTCTTTCAAGTCGCGCGCGTGCTACTATAGAGAAGGACGAAACCCGAACGCCCTGTTTACTACGATCGCGCTTGCTGAGAGCCGTTGTCCAACACAGCAGCAGCAGAAGAAGAAAAAAGCCCCTCACGCTATGCATATTAAGCTCCGCGCTGATAGCACCAGCGGCGGAGGGAGGCTGGAACTACACGGTTAGGCAAATTTATTACTACGATGCTAAGCATTTCTCTCGAGAGTGCTCCGCTTGTTCAGGAATTTTTCAGGCACCAGATATCGTGTTCTTGATGCGCTTTTGCTGGCATCGTGCCGTAATCAACTCATTCATTCCACGTCGCAACTTGTCCACCCACTACACGCTCTCTACTTCGCTTAATTATCATCTACGAGCGACGGTTCAGGTTGGCGCCATCGGAGATGAGCTCCTGTTTATGTTTTAAATATTTCTTTCTTTCTTTCTTTCTTTCTTTCTTTCTTTCTTTCTTTCTTTCTTTCTTTCTTTTTGATTAAGACAAGCGCTGTATTTTTCGACGTGCATACAAGCGCGGTAGTGACTTGAATTCGCTTATAGTGATTGCGGCAAATAACTTCTTGATTCTCGGTACTAATAAGTGACAGTGGGAATCAGGTTTTTCTAATTTCATTACTTTCTGTTGAGAGCTGCCCACGTTACTGATCTTCGCTTACTAGCTTTTCCTAGCTTTAACGAGTGTCTATGGTGAAAATTCCGGGACGAGCTGAAAACAGTGTCTGGATAAACACACTGCGTGCAGTGAAAGGTGGACAGCTCCTTGTTTCCTTAACGACCTGTATGCGTCGAAACGCGATGCATCAGCTGCTTCGCTTCCTTAGGTACGCTGAATTATTGCTGTATTTTGCTCGTGAGTGAATTCTTTCGCAGCCAGAGCGCTTTCAGTTGCGACAGCAGGGCTACACATAAAAGAAACTATACGAACAGCCCCATAACAGCCATATTTTCGTAATCTGTATGAAAACCTTTGTGGCCCCATGTGTTGACCTTACGCGGTCAGTTGATTGAAGATTTCAGGTTAATAACGAGCGCCGCAGTGGCAAATCCTCGGCAACTCAGAAGCCCGAAAACACAAAGGCGAGCGTCAATGGCCCTCCAGAGGTTTCTATACAAGGGAGAAATATTGTTGCAAATTATTCATTACAGTTTGTACCACCCAGTGTAAGCTGTATGTGTTTCTCTTAGGCTTATTTTGCGTTCCTTTGTGTGCCTGTACTCGTGAGCCTTTCCGTGACCCGACTCCGTGTTTTCTGTCTTTAGCGCGTTTATGTCAGTCAGCTGACTTTGCGTTGCAGTGCGTTTTATGATATCTCCGTTGCGAGCTTTCCCGAGTGCATTTATGCCACCTGACTTCGCGAGTCTGCCCTTCTCTTTCTTGTTACCTTTCTGTTGTTCAGTGCCGGCTTGCTCTTTCATTTCTTTTTTTTTTTTAGTGTGCATCCGTTCTATGTTAAAAGGAGTAGCCGGCGCCGCTAACCCGCGACATCTCCTAAATATCATGTAATAATAATAATAAAAAAATACAAGTGCCGTTTGTTTCACTGCATTAATCGAACCCTCATTTCGACCCAACAACGTTCCGTGCACAATTCCCAAGAGCATGAATTGTCTTTTACGTTGTTATGGCTAACCTCTTCTGCCAGGCTGAAAATTGTGCATGACATTTGGTTTTCGAGTAAAACGCCCGGCTTTTTCAGATTTTTCTTGACCGGTCTTGCGAAAATGTCGTTAAATTGACACTAAAGACAACAGCTATAGTAATCATCATACATTGGTGGTGAAGCAGCGCACTGACTAGGACAAGGCGAAGGCACACAAGAATACACGACACTCGCTAGTGCACTCGCAACTACTTTATTCGAGAACAGACACTTCATATTTATATACCTGCGCACCCTCAGACGTCAAAGATAAGCAAGGCATGACTAAAAGCATTTTGAAATTCATTTCCCCGAGCATACTCGGAAGTCAAAGATAGGTAACATATCTATCATGGTGTGCAATCCTATCCTATTTGTTGCACCCCTAACAAAATCTTATATTACACTTTTTTTTCTCTTTTTCCTAGTGCTCTTCCAAAAAGTCAACCTCACCATGGCTCAGAGCAACTGGTGATTGACTGATACAACCCTCTCCTCTCTTGTGAATGTGAAAAGCTTCGACTACTTCCCTGGTCAGCTGATCCTTATGGTGCTATGGAATTGTAAAGCGGCCAGCACCCATGTTGTAAGCAATGCCCTTTAATGCGGGAATGACTGTTTGCCCCCAGTGACCTTTTGTGCTCCAAAAGTCTTGTGTTTACACATCGACCCGTTTGGCCGATGTGTACTTTTCCACAAGATATGGGCGAACAGTTTAGAACGGACGACCTGCACTTGACAAATTCTCTTCTATGCTTGACCGTGCACCTATACCCATTTACCTTTATTTTTGTTGAAACTCTACGATCCATTCCGGCGCATATTTGACCGAGTTTGTTAAGTGCCGAAAAAACTATTTGTAGACCATATCTGCTACCTACGTTTTTTAGGCTATGCGCAATCTTGTGTGCATATGGTATTGACACAATTTTCTGCCGTCATTCTCTTTTCTATTACGCTCTTTTTGTTAGCCATTGCGCGCATAACGAATCAACTTATAGGCTGATCTACACACCACATGTTCTTTTTCTGTATCCTGCATTCTTTAGCCTGATAACTATCTGGCTTAAACTTTCCTTTATTTTTTCCGGGCAAGACTTACTTAAGGCCGCTCGCAGGAATGAAAAATGAGTTTGAAAATTATCTTAATCTTGCCTTGCTTATCTTTGACGTCTGAGGGTGCACAGGTATATAAATATGAAGCGTTTGTTCTGAAATAATGCAGTTGTGGAGTGCAGCGAGTGTCGTGTATTCTTGCGTGTCTTAGCCTTGTCCTTGCAAGTGCGCTGCTTCTCCACCAAGGTATGACGATTAATCACCAACTAGCCCAACTTTACACATTACTGAGCTGTCCTAAATCGGTTACCGACAGATAGCTGAGTTTTTCAATAACATCGCCAAAAATTTTTGTCTTGCTTGTTTGCTTGCTTCCATTGTGCTGCAATGTTTCAATTCGCAGATTCCACTTGCTAATAACGCGTCGTTCAGCTAAACGTGGGCTTATTTACTGTGCAATATACGCGCTTAGCGTGTAGCCATGCTAGCCGTACATTCAAGCAGTCCCCCTTGCGCATTGTGCGTCTTTTCGCATCCCCCACTACGCACTGCGAGGCAACTGACTCAGTGTGCGACGCTGAGAGTCGTCAAAAGAGAGCACTTGTATTCTAAAACAACTTAAAGAACTATACGTGCTGGCACCTGGCCTCGGCGGAATACTGGTGTGACCCTCATTCGTTTGTAGTCTCTGTCTGCAGCTATGCACATTTCCCATTTTTCCCAACGACTGGATAGCAGGCTCATTCATTCATTGCCGGTTCGCTCGCTCACGCTTTCGATGCGAACCTTTGTACCTGGCCACATTAACTTTCGATAACCAAAAGGAAAAAAAAGAGAAAGAAGAACAAAAGCTTTTGGCATACCCTGGCAGGGCTTGAAAGTAATTGCACCAGAATCGGCGCAGTGACTTTGTTACTAAACCGGGAGCACGGATTGCGGCAAAAGTGGGCGTAGACTGTCAATGTGGCCGCAGCCGGACACGCTTATTTCCGACGCGATGGCGGCCAAAATTAAAATTACATTATGGGGTTTTACTTGCTAAAACCACTTTCTGGTTATGAAGCATGCCGTAGTGGAGGACTCCGTTAATTTCGACCACCTTGGGTTCTTTAACGTGCACCTAACTCTAAAAACACGGGTGTTTTCGCCCCCATCGAAATGCGGCCGCCGTGGCTTCGATTCATCCCGCTACCTTGTGCTCAGCAGCCTAACATCATAGCCACTGAGCAACTACGGTGGGTGCGATGGCGGCCAGTATGCCAAATTGCATTGCTGATACAACGAGTTGCGACGCACTTATACGCCCTCGGGTACGTTGAAGCCGTGCGAAAAATATTTCGAACTTAAGGCACGAAGAACGAGGGAAAAGAATTTTCATCTATAGGAACGCAGTAAAAGGAAGACGTCCCCTGCGAACCTCATTTAGGCTGTCTATAGAGTGCCCATAGGCAACATAAGGATTCATGGCCTTACACTTCTTGCTGACTGAATGATTGCGCACTTGAAACAACCCGTCTGAAAGACTGTGGACCACTGTTAGACCAAAGTAAGTATCATGTTCACTCGAATGTAGACCGATACCTTTTCTTTTTCTTCTTTTGGAATAATGGTCGAAGGTCGAGGATCGCCTTAGGTTCGAGGATACGGTTCGGCCTCAACCGCAAGGCACTGTCGATGGCGGAAAGGTCGATGCGACGAGGTGAAAAAGATGTCGCCGATTTTATCGGGACATAAAGGGAAGTTGGAATGTCCATAACGACCGAGATTACACAGGCGAAGGGGGTATCAAAAGTTCAGGGCGTCGTTCTGTACAAGTTCAGAATAACGGAAGGAAGGAAGGAAGGAAGGAAGGAAGGAAGGAAGGAAGGAAGGAAGGAAGGAAGGAAGGAAGGAAGGGGCTCATTATTGAGAGCAAAATGGATTCGAAAAATAAACATAGGGTTTGGAGTAGAGGAAGAATGCAGCGGGACGCGCAGAGTATATTGTAGCAGTTCTGGCTTAAATGGGCCAGCCCTTGAGGTGTGGCTGTGTCATATGCGGGCCCCTTCAGGATCTGCTAGCTGAACATTTGCAACATATACACTGCTAATTCCGATAGGAATTGTCGCAGGAAGGGCGCATACAAGAGCGATACGTGCGTACGCGCATGATTACACATACAATGCGTACATACATGAACAATACACGCGCTAGTACATAGTCAACCAAGTAATATATCATTGAAGTTACGTAGTATAGCTACGAACATAAAAATACATACACGAAGAAAAAAATATCACGGTCAAATAAGGGTAGGCTACAAGAACTAACAAGGAGTGAAAGTAATTCGCATTATTATTAACAGAGCACAAATAAATTATTTCAATCTTCGTAGTTGTTCCTCGTACAAGCTCCTCGTACAAGCGCAAGAAGTTATTTAACGACGAAGTGCCAGTTAAGTATGCAGGCAGTTTATTCCCTTCGCTTATGGCGAATGGAAAGAATGAGTACCTGAAAGTGTTAGTGATATTCTCTTGGCGTTTGATGATGTTTATGTCGAGTGCGTCTAGTTCCAGGTTTACTCAAGTACGTGGTGCTGTCTACATTAAACATGTTATTCAATCGCTGGTAGATGTGTGTTTTTTTTTCTTTTCTGCCTTGGGAGTTTAGCGCTGTTTTGTAGCGCAAGCAGTCCTGCTGAGTAAAGTAGCTCCGATGGTGATTCAGTAACTTTGTACTTGTTAAAGATGAACGCTATTGCTTTCCTTTGAATTCCCTCTGGTCTGTTGGTTAATGTCTTAGTATATGGGAACCGGACAAGGTTAGCATATTCAAGGACATGTTTAACGAATGTATTATAAGCTAACAATTTTACATCTGGTCTACTGCTCGGAGCGACCTGCGAAATAACAGCCTTTTTAGTGCAGTATATGTCACGCAATTTACGTGAGAGTGCCATCTGTGGTGATCTGATATTATCAACCCCAGGTATTTATGCTTATTACCTGTATTCAGTGGGATGCTATTCGCTGTGTGTTGCTTTCTAGTTACATGCATGAGGACTGATTTATCAGCGTTAATTGGCTCATCTGCAAGATGCTACGCCATTTAGATACTAGTTGTAATGCATTGCTTAAAGTTTCATGGTGTTCCGGAGAGCTAATTTTTCAATATGATACAATCGTCAGAAAAAAGCCTGATGTTGATATTGATATTACTAGGTAGGCCGTTAATAAAGATTAGGAATAATATAGGAGCTAGCACACTGCCTTGAGGTACACCGGAAGTATCTTTGACTGTACTAGAGCTTTCATGACTTACTTCTTTCTACATATTGCGTTTTATGCGATAAATATTTATTATTCCAGTCACTAATGAAGCCTTTGCCTAATGCGGATTCAAGCTTCCGTACTAGGTTGTTGGCTTCTTATGATATGATTAATAAAAATCGAGCGCCTCAGTTTCTTTTGTTCTCGTTCATTACATTATGAACGTCTTGAATCCTGCAACATTGATGCCTTCAGGTAGCATGTGTAGGTTTATTGACCAGTTGCGTCACCTAAATAGATCACGCACTCGTGACGCCTGCGGCAGAAAGAATGTTCCACATCCGCCGCCAATGTTTGTGAGTGGGGGCGCTGGCTAACATTCACAGGGTTAATTAGTTCTAGCAGCAAAAACATAAATACTCCAGAAAGTGGTAGGAGAACGGCGCCGCTATAGCTCACTTGGTAAGAGCATTGTACGCGTAATGCGAAGACGTGGGTTCGTATTCCACCTGCGACTAGTTGTTTTTTCATCCACTTTCATTTCCAATAATTTAGCGTTCCTGTAATTTCATTAGTAAGTACAAGTAACTTTCCCTATGTCGTCCTTGGTGTCTTTGGTTGTTGGCCTCTTATGATATGATTAATAAAAATCGAGCTCCTCGGTTCCGTTTCTTCTGGTTAGTTATACTGTGTGAGATACCAGATCAAAAGCTATTGAATATTCCAAAACAATAAGATCTGTTTGATTCTGGTGGTATATAGTCAGGGTTATGTCGTGTATTAATTCGATAAGCTGTGTTTCAGCTGACAAACCTCGGCGAAGTCCGTGTGGGGACAAGAAACAGTGTTGTTCCAGAAAAAGCAGTTAGGTGTTTGAGTTAATATGCTCAAGCATTTTGCATACCGTGCTTGTTAATCGATAGGTCGATAGTAACATGCTTCTGATTCGCTTCCACATTTGAGAATGGGGATTACCTTGGCTATTTTCCAATTTGCAGGAAGCGTGCTCGTTGATAAATATTTGCTAAACATGATGCAGAGGTATTTGCTTCCCCTTTCAGTATATCTTAGTTCATTGGGTATATTGATCATACAGGCACGCTCTGTATCTGAATTATATTCAGATACAGAGAGCGTATCCAGATATTGAATAATGAGCGTATTCAGGTACAGAGAGCGTTTCTGTATCTGAATTATATTCAGATACACAAAAATTTCTAGGAGTACCCGCTATGGTCTAGCGACGTTGGCGTCAGTAGTAGTAGTAGTAGTAGTAGTAATAGTAGAAAACTTTTATTGTAAATAATACGACGAGCGGTCTTCAGGCTGGTCAGGCAGCAAATGCAGCTTACGAAACCGTAATGTTTACCGGGAAACGCTTGTGGTGAACACTATGCCCGAAGGTGAGCTTTCTAGTTCTCTTTTTTTCTTTCCCCCGCACGGCCAGCGCCGCTACTTCCGCGCATGCGCAGAGGCGAGTGCCATCTAGTGGTGCTCCATGGAACCCAGCGGCGCACGCGGCGCGCGCCTGCCGCTGGGATTGGTCGAGTTTTTGCTCACGGATACGACAGATGCATTGAGGAGTAGAGGTATACAGCTTCGCTGTAAACATAAATACGCGGGCGTAACGCATACACTCGTAAAACAATTAAACAACACACGGCAGTGAACACAAGGCAAAATAATTTTGTGTCAGAAAAAACTATATATATATAATAAAAATTAAATTCTGGACTTCTACGTGCCAAAATTTCGATGTGATTATGAGACACGCCGTAGTGGAGGACTACGAATTAATTTTTACCACATGGGGTTCTGAAAAAATTAGAAAAAAATGAACAAAACGAATATTATGCTATCAAAAAAGAGTTCGTAGCTAACACATAGTATAACTACATTAAAATAAGCACATGAATAACGGATTAAAAAAAACGCTAAAGAAGACAAAAAAGAAAAGAGAACTGGTAGCACGTATAATTATGTAGAGTCATTATAAAAATTCATGATTAGTACATGTCGAAATTTTTCATGGTCACTCTCGGAGGCTATGGTGTCATGAAGGTCGTTCCAGAGGTGAATGGCTCGTGAGAGAGCAGAGGAGTACCTGATTGTACAGTCTTTGTGACCTGTAATCAAGAACTTCAAGACGCGAAAATGATGGCGTTGTGCTATGGACATAGGTATGAAATAATGATAACTCTCATCCCCAATTTTCCCTAATCTTGGAGATAAGAGTTAATGGAGAATACCTTAGTAACAAGCGATTCGCTGGTGATATTGTCTTGCTTAGTTACGCAGGGGACCAAATGCAATGCATGCTCACTGACCTGGACAGGCAAAGCATTTGAACTGAAAGTAATGCTTGTCGAGCTATCAGAGCTAAACGCTTTTGTTGATATCCAGTTAACCATAGACAAATGTCGTCCGCATATATCGACATATGGGCATGCCTGCAATGTTTTTTCACTTCAGCGGGAAGACCAGCCATTACAAAATTAAAGAGCGTTGGGGAAAGACCACTTCCCTGAGGTACACCTCGCGATACCGCCTTTTCGATGCTTATGGTACTTCCTAACCGCACTTGAATTTTACGATCACTGATGAATGAGTGAATGAATTGCAGATGATAGCCCTTCAAGGTGTTGGGTTGACTCTCTCGGTGGAAAAATCTGGCTTCATCATATTTCCAGGTAGAGGAAGACGGTATGCGCGGCTGAAGATAGACCTTGATCAATCTTGCCTTCGTGAATTGAAGCACCAGCGCTATTTGGGCGTCATTATTGACTACCGTCTACAGTGGCGACGAGCTGTGGACTCGATTATGACATCACTATCTTCGCGTCTCAACGTGGTCCGAGCAATGGAGAAATCACCCTTCTTCAATGATCAGGCTGCACGATGCACTGGTGACGAGTCGAATAACGTACCAGCTCCCTTTAATTTCCCCCTTGCTATCACAGCTGGAACGACTTGAGGTCTTGCACAGAAAGGGCCTAAGGAGGGCTCTTGGTGTTCCGCAGACTGCTCCTAACAATGAAGTACTTTATGAATCTCTATCGAGACCTCTTAGCCTAGTCGCTTCACAAAGGTTATTGATGCAATTTGGCCGCCTCAAACAAACGGTAACCGGGCGAGCCCTTCTACAGCGCCTTCGAAAGAGATCTGAGTCCCGAGCGTACTTGGCCCTTAATACTCTTGGGTACCTGGGTCTTGACGCTGGAGTTCGAATTAAGAGGTTGAAACCACTTTGGTCATTCGCGAGCCTCGATTGTTCGTGGACAATTCCTCACGTTCGCGCTAAGCGGAGTTCTCCTTTGGCGGCAACGCGTTCGCTCGTACTGGAACATCTTGAGACTGAATATGCACGTCATCTTCAAATCTTTACTGATGGCTCTGTGGACAAAGGTCAGATGATCTAGTGCAGCTGCTTTTCACATTCCCTCTTTGAAGTATGTGATTGGTCTGTTAGCTTCACTGCAGTCGTGTCCTCCACAACGGCCGAAAGCGTTGTCATTGAGGCAGCTCTAAAGAAGCTACGGTTTTGTACGCCTCAACCTGTTGTCATTTTTACAGATTCAAAATCTGCCCTTCAAAGGTTAGAGCACGAGTTCCCTACTGATGCCGTATGTCTTAGCTCTCTACGCTCGGTGCACAATCTCCATATCAAAGGCTTCTCCATACGTTTCCAATGGGTGCCCTCGCACATAAGTATCATAGGCAACGAGATGGCGGACAGCCTCGCCCATAGAGCGCTGTCTGGGAATCCATTGAGAAAAGTGCCTCAAGAGGACAAAAGACTCTTCAGAGAAGCGGTGTTGTGCCACTTCGCTTCTTTGTGGAGCTCACTTCACAAGCCATATGTGACCAAGGGTCTCAAAAGAAACAAAGCCACTTTACTGCTCCGCATTCGCACGGGCTCTGCTCGTACCCCTGCGTGGATGACAAGACTGGCCTGGCGTTGTCTCCATTAAGTTCAACATGTGGTGTGTGCGGTGACATAGAACATTACCTTACGTGCTGTACTCTGTATAACGCGGAAAGGAGTGTGTTATTCGGGTCCCTCAAGAAGACAGGAATTCCTCACAGTTTCTTCAGGACATTGTTTTCCCGCGCGGGAACCAGTTGTGTAGGAAGGAGGTTTCTCGCCTTCTTTTAAATTACCTGCAGGACACGGATTTGGCCTCCACATGGTGACCTTAGGAGTGAATATTTGTAATTTTGAGGTCTGTGTCTGATTTATGTGATTTATTTATTTTAAGCGCCGCTACGGTGGAGCAATTGTTGGCAGCAACTGCAAGGCTAATCCCACGAGTAGCCTACAACCACTCAACTCAACAAGGCAAAGCAGAAGGGTCGGTCTAAAAATTAATCTGCAGAAAACTAAAATAACGTGTAACAGTCTCAGAAGAGAACAGCAGTTTACGATAGCTAGCGAGGCACCTACTTAGGGCAGGTAGTGACCACGGATCCGGATCATGAGACTGAAATAATCAGAAGAATAAGAATGGGCTGGGGTGCATTTGGCAGACATTCTCGGATCATGAACAGCAGGTTGGGATTATCCCTCAAGAGGAAAGTGTATAACAGCTGTGTCTTACCAGTACTCGCATATGAGGCAGAAACCTGGAGGCTTACGAAAAGGGGTTCTACTTAAATTGAGGACGACGCAACGAGCTATGGAAAGAAAAATGATGGGTGTAACGTTAAGGGGCATAAGAAGAGAGCATATTGAGTGAGGGAACAAACACGAGTTAATGACATCGTAGTTGAAATCAAGAAAAATAAATGGGCATGGTCAGGGCATGTAATGAGGAGGGAAGATAACCGATGGTTGTTTAGGGTTATGGACTGGATTCCAAGAGAAGGGAAGCGTAGCAGGGGGCGGCAGAAAGGTAGGTGGGTGGATGAGATTAAGAAGTTTGCAGGGACAACATGGCCACAATTACCACATGACCGGGGTAGTTGGAGAAGTACGGGAGATGCCTTTGCCTTGCAGTGGGCGTATCCAGGATGATGATGATGATGATGATGATGATGATGATGATGACGATGATGATGAATGACAACAGATCTCGAGCAATGTCGCGACGTGCCATCTAATGGCTGCAGTGAGAGGTCGAGCTTAACTTGGGTTATACTTGAGTTATTGTCATAACAGTGATAAATGCATCGCGAGGCCTTATTCTCAACCGATTCTACCTTTTCCATCAAACACTTTTGATTGGGAGACGACGGATGCAGCGGATTCGAGTTGAGGTCGGGCGAAGCTTAGGCCAGCAATTTTACGAACATCGTAGAATTACGTAAGGTGCTTCGTATGTACCTAATGGAGCGATCAATTGACTACTACGTCTGGCGAGTACACGCACCACCAGTTTGAATCCGATGGAGCTATAGCCTTGAGACGCCGAAAACCTTGAGGTATCGGGTTGGGGCTATTTAGTATCAGTCCAAGGGGCTTACGTTTACACTCGTGGGCCACAACGCATAGGAAGTCATCTGGGTCACATTGAGAATCTACTGGGACTGGGTCGGACGCGTCGATACACAGCAGGGATACCACTTGCCTCCTGCGCGGTCGTGTGGGCCCTGTCACGTACCTCTATTCACGCGTGACTCCAGTAGACAGTGGTTTTGGTATGTTGTTGCATTGCCATTGCTAGCTGTTGGCGAATTTGTGTGTTGGTATAGTTGCAGTGTGCTGGAGCTCTTCTTTCGAGTCGGCTTGCACGTGTAGTGAGCAGTTCAGCTGCGTACCTTTCCATTGCGTGAATGACATCTGCGCTCTCGCCGCTGGTGGGTGTCAGAGATTGTGGTAGCTTCCGAGTGTCGATCAGTCCAAGCTGGCTGAAGCTTAGGCCCTTCTGACGTGTGTGACCGATGCGTCCACTTATGCAATCAGGCGAGCTGTCAGGTCGGTGTAGGCCACTATGTTTTGCATGGTGACGTGGAGGGAAGGCCTGGCGCCGTTCCATTTGATCTGGACCCATTCGGAGAGGAACGTGGCTCAGGAAGTACGATATTTTTGACCCAAGGGGCTACAGGTGGTGGCGGAGCCTCTAGTTCGGAGGCATCATGTCCCATGAGCTGTAGTAATACGCTGCCCTGGGGAGTGTGATGCAGTCAGGCTTCGTGAGTTCTGCACCGGGCTTCGGCTATGGGCCTAAGGTCATTCAGACCTGCACATCTACGCAGTTCCTCTAGGCGTATGCCGGGGTAGACCTGTAATGACGCCATGACCTTGCGTAGCACTGGGAACAGCTTTCGCCAATGAACCACTGTAAGGTTGTGTTGGAAGTTGAGGCTGTATACAGGGTGTTCTCGTTAAGTCCGATAGCCAGACCGCTGAGGCTTGTGTACAGGCGGTCTATTTCAGGCATCTGTCTATTTCGCTTAGTCAGGTATAATGAGCTCGTTCGTGGTGGTAGGAGATGCAATTCCGGCCGATATGATAATGCGATTATTTCAAAATTGCTGATCAATGTTATGCGCACCACTTGGAACGAAGACTGGGGAACGACAGACACAAGCGCAAACTTTCAACTGGTGCAACTGGTTCGTTCCAAGTCGGGCGGAAATAACATTGATCATGAATTGTAACCAACTAGCCCAAATACCCTTCAAAATTGCAACATGTTTTTTTTTTTTGCAGTAGGATGTCTTTCTTTCGTTCGCCTTACACTGGAGGAAATATTTATATATTGTTTTTTTCCCGAGCTTCTGAATTTCGGAGGTGGGCTTAGAATCGAGGCCGGCCTAGATTGAGAACTCTGGGAAGGCGAGTCAGTTTACTTAACGTCGCTCGATGAATAGACGTTTGACGAAGAACAAAATAAACTTTACTAAAAAGAATGGTCCGGCAGTTTTGGTTGTGTTGGCCTCAGGTGGCGGCTCGAAGTCTTTGGACTCGGGCAGCATCTTCGGTGGGTAATGGCGCTTATTTTGATCGTTTGTTTCATTTATACCCTGAGCGAGAAACATGCCGACTGTTAACGCCCACTGCGACTATGCTTGCGTCTGGCCGAATGCTTAGAGGCGAATTCCCTTCAACATAAACTTATGTGACATTTCTCGAGAACTCGGCTGGCAACATCAAACCTAAGAAGGCTCCCCCGCGAGTCGTAACGCTAGCTGCAGACACAAGCACCGCAATATATGTTCCGCTTGCTTCAAGGAGAGAGGCAAGACACTTTATTTCTTAACGGCTGTCGATCGTCACTGTCGGAGTCCAGCTGGGTGCCCAGGAAAAGCAAATCGCGGAATTCAAGCCGGTAAGTGCTCAAGCCCGAATTCTGCCCAAATTCCGAGGTTACCTAGCACGAGGATTATCTAGCCCGAGGAATACATAGCCCGAATTCTGAGGTTACCACCTGTGTCCAGACAGCGCTCACCAAACTTGCGGAGAAATGCATCGACATTTTGTTTATTTTCAATGGCAGCCCTGCCGAAATACATCAAGGCAGGAGAACTTTATCGTTACGTCGGGCTTCCCCCAAACCCCGGATTTCTGCTGGAAAGCAGAATGAGACCACACTGCGCAACTCGTGCGTCCTGAAAAATCACGCAGATCCCATGCACTGTCGGAATCGAGCTAAGCGAAGCTTTCTGTGCTGTCTGCTTCGATTTACGATAATTAGCGGCATTGTTGACAGCGATTGTTTAATTTCTTCCAAGGCTTAGTCCAACACGAGAGTAGTGAATTGATGGTAAACGTTGCCTTGCGCGCACTACTGCTGTTTTTCTGCTTAGTGCACAGAACACAAAGGTAGATGTGTTTGCTTGAGGAGTTGTTGTGTGTCATATTTCATAGCATCTGAGAGGGGGGTTGAGCATATACATTGCCTCCCATGACACAACACATCGTTGCAGAAGTAGTAAACTTCGATTGAATTATGGGGCTGTGCGTGCCAAAACCACAATGAGATTATGAGGCACACGGTAGTGGCGCACTCCGGATTAATTTTGACGCCGTGGTCCTATTTAACGGGTCGCCAAGTCTAAGTGGACGAGCGTCTTTTGTTTAGCCCCCGTCGAAATGCGGCTTCCGTGGTCGGGATCAAATCCGCGACCTCGGGCAATGCCATAGCCGCAAAGCTACTGCGGCAGGCACAGAATCGTTGATTTGACGTGCGACCATTTCCGTTGTGTCGCCTAGACCCTGCTGTGCGCTTTGCATTAATGTGGCTTATTCTGCACGCCCTGCGTAAGTTGTCCGCTCGACATATATTTGCATAGTTTTATTTTTCAGAAATAACAGTAATGCACCGTACCGTACCTTGAACTTAAGTTTATCCATTTTCTCCGCAACCGCTGTCGTGTTTATAGTAGCAGCGTTTCCTTGCCTCCTCACGTCACCTTTTCCTTATCCACCCCCTACCCTCCCCTTATATCTGTATGGCAACTGCGAGCGAAGAGTGGTAAGGCTGTTTTTCACACGTTTCGAGACTGCGTCCCTTCTACCCATTGTCCGCCTCCTCTCCCCCTCCTCTCTTCCATTCTATCTAGTTTCCCTCTGGACTTGCACGTTGGTAGAAAGGTAAGCGCTTGCGGGGTCACAGATAGAGCTGTCAAGGGGCTAATGTGACAGCGGCCAGGGAGCCCCAGAGAGCATTGTGCACATTAGACGCAGTGCGGTCCAAACGAGTTTCCCGTGTATATTTTCTTCTCTGCTACGCTCCTTCCATGTATACACATGCTCTGAACCACACCCCAACGCGGTGTGGCAGACAGAAGCAGCAGCAGCAGCAGCAGTGGGAAAGTCGAATGAAGTGGCAAAGAAAGTTTCACCTTAAAAAATCGATGTAAGCGAAGCTTTCTGTGCTGGTTGCTTGGGGTTCACAAGCGTCATCTGTCTTGCTTGCTTTTCCTTTTTTGAAAAATCCGCGCTCGCTGATTTCCTTTCAATAATGCTATGTCAGGCTGATAATAAGACTCGTGCCGTTCGTGGAGTGGGAGTACTGGGTACGCAGCGTTCGAGGAAAGGAAAGGCACGGTAGATAGATGTTGATTATGTTAGGAGACAAGCCCCCGAAAGAGCGCAAACTTTTTTTAGAGGGAAAGATGAACTTGACGGGAATAACGCTAATTCCATCGCCGGACGTGTCATTTCGGGAAAACAACTTCATTACCGTCCTGACCCAAACACACTTTTTCGCAACATCGGGCACGATCAGCCATAACGACGCAAATCGTACGCACGGAAGCATGCGGCGGACGTCGCGAAACTCGAACCTATGATGCAGATATACACTGATGTGTCTACGATGGAGGCAACCGAGAAGAAAGCATCATTCTACGGAGCTACAGCTGTGTAGTACTTCAAAATAGATACCGTGTACTGCTAACTCCTGTCACAATGGGCCTCGAAGATTTACAGGCTGTCCTTGAGTCAGGCACGTCAAGACAAACTGTCAGCCATGCAGAGAGAGAGAGAGAGAGCAGCGATCCATGTGAACACAGACTCCCAGGCTGATGTCAGAGAATATATGAAACAAAGCAGCGTGCTTCAACCATGCACGAAATCAAGAAAGAGTGCAGAAACTTCGGCCAAAAGATCTCCATATACACCAGATACCTTGTCCAGAACAGTGTCAGGAGACGCACGACGAGGCGAAGCGAACACTTGGCTCGTACCACATCATAGAGTCGTGACATATGCCTGCTCGCTACATTGCTCAGCACAAAGTGTTTCGTATTCAAGGGAGGTAGCGTCGAGGAGTGAGGACGTGTTTACGCCGGCTCCGCGAACAACCAAGGATTCTGGTGGTTTTTCTGGCAAAATGATCTGCGATAGTGCTACAATCGATTTTCGGAAGTGACAAGGACCCTGTGGACAGAATTGTTTGTGCCTGTGAGTCGATTTTTAGTGATTTTACGGCTAAAAAACTGTAACCGGAGCACAACGCCACGCTAAGCCTCACCTCGGCTTCGGCATGGCCCCGGCCGTGGACGGCGTCGACGGACAGCTCCAAGCCAGCGGCGGCTCCCAGAGAAGCGGCGACATGGAAGTGACGGTGGAAGGCAACGAAAAGGATCCTAAGGGACCCGACGACGAAGGATGGTTCACCGTTTTGGCGAAAAGGAGGCAGAAGACCGTGCCAGTTGGCGCGGAGACGACGCTCGGACGCTCGGCGGACGCTCGGCGCGACGCGCTCAAGAAGGGAGCAGGGAAGAAGGAAGCGGAGCTATCGGTAGCATCGAACCTACCGAGACTGCCTGCCACGGGCTGGAAAGTGACTCTACGACTACGAGAAGGCCTCTCGGTGCTTCAGAAGGCACCGGAAGTGAGCCTAGGCAGAGCAGTGCGCGAAAGCGCGGGCGTCAGCCTACAAGAAGCCAAGGGAGACCGCTTCGTGATAAATACCAAACAAGGTACGATTATCTACCACACATTATCGATGGAGAATGCTAAAAAAAATAAGCAAGATAGAGAAGATCAGAATCGGAGACAAAGATTACGGGGTACGTGAACGCACCGGAAAGCTGTGGGCGTGGAGTCATTCACGGCATAGAGGAAATGTACTCCGACAAAGATGTCCTACTCAACCTCAACGAGGATGAAGACAACCCGACAATCCTAGAAGCAAGAAGAATGGGCAAAACCAGAACTTTCCTCTTAACTTTTGACGACGAGGAAGTTCCACGCAAGGTTTTCTTCATGGGCGCTATTCTACGGTGCTTCCTATACAAGAAGAGGTACGAAGTATGCTACAAGTGTGGCGGACTCGGGCACAGATCAGACGTGTGTGACAATGACGAACCGAGGTGTAGAGGCTGTGGGGCAACCAGACCGCAAGAAGGACATCAATGCGAGCCGCAGTGCCAGCTCTGCGGCAAAAACCACGTCACCGGGGATAAGAAGTGCAGGAATTTATTCCGCACCCCGTACATCGTGAAGAAGAGACGATGGGAGCAAAAACAAGCGGCCGATGAGGCGACCCAAGAGGAACTTCGTAAAAGCAGGCCAAGCGAGAGATCGAGCAGCAGGACCAGGAGCCGCTCGGAGTCCTTCCCGAGGCTACAGACGCCGCAACAGCAGACACAACAGAAGGAAACAAGTAACAAGGTGAGCTGGTCAGGCAAAGTCTCCCAGGATTCAGAAAAGGATAGAGAAAACCAGGAGCTAAGAGAGCTTATTAAGAGGCAGGAAGAACAAATCAGAATACTGATTGAGGATAGGAAAAAGGAGAGGGAAGAATTTTTAAAGATAATCGAGGAGATGAAAAGAGAGAAGGGTGGAAACAGTACGAGACAGGAAGAGAGTGTAGGGGACAAAGAACCTAAAACAGATCGGCCCCCGCTCAAAAAGAAGAGAACGGGAGAGACAGACTCAGACAGTAAGATGGACAAAGTTACTCAGGATATTACCCTGATGAACGGAGCTATGATGCAATTCATGGAACAAACTCGAGCGGAATTTGAAAAGCGCGACATCGCCCTCAAAGCAGAATTTGAGAAACGCGACTTCGCTTTAAAAGCGGAATTCGATTGGTTTAGAACACAATTAATTAACATTCAAAATGCATTGGCAAAATAACACGATCTGGCAGTGGAATTGTAGGGGCTTCCTGAAAAAGAGAGCAGTCCTACAAACATTCCTAACTAACATCGATAAACCAGATGTCATTGCGTTGCAAGAGTGTGGGAAAAATGCAAAATTGGCCGGCTACACAGCCTACACTGGGCAAGGAGAGAATCGGCAGACAGCTATTTTAGTTAAAAGAAACTTAGCAGCAGTACTACACGAGACTGACACAAATAAGATTGATCACGTCCTAATTGAACTAGTACCGAGGAAAAGAAAAGATAGAAGCCTATACGTTCTCAACGTATACAGCTCTCCTAAGCAAAAAAAGAATTGTGGCTTCGATCAGCTCATCGAAAGGTCCAAGAACATTGCAGGGAACAGCCCCATAGTCATAGTCGGAGACTTTAACGCGCAACACACGGCTTGGGGGTACAAAACCTCGCAACAAAAAGGCAGAGAATTGTGGGATACTATCTCCAAGCATGAACTAACTCTACTAACAGATCCTCAAATCCCGACTAGAAAGGGAAATAGCGTTTCCAGGGACACCACACCGGACCTTACTCTCATAGGGGGACACATAACCGCACGATGGTGTAACACGGGAGAGGACTTGGGGAGCGACCACAGAATAATAGAGACGGTGGTAGAACACGGCATACCAACTCCCAAACCTAAGCAGTTCGAAGCGGTAAATTGGAACCTCTTTAGGCAGAAATGTGCCGAAAAAGTGGAGCTCAAGGATTTAAGCAGTTGGAGCAAAGCCCTCTTGGAAGCGGTTGAAGAGGCCACCGAAAAGGTGGAGGCGGACGAAACGCAAGAGGTAGTAGACCGGAAAATGGTCGAATTATGGCGGAAAAAGAGACAGCTAGAGCAAAAATTGAAAGAGAATAGAAGCAATAGAAACATTAGGAGGGCATTAGCGCACCTGAACGGAGAGATTGAAGAATACGCACTCGAACTCACGAAACGAAATTGGAATAGCATATGTGAACAGATGGATCACAAAAATGGTAAATCAAATACATGGCAACTATTGAGGCACCTACTAGATCCCCAAAACAGCAAATCAGAGACGCGTAGCAACATGCAGAAACTAGTGTATAAATACGAAGGTAGTAATGGGCAATTGTTCGCTGAAGTTAAGGATAGATATCTTAAATGTGGTCCGCAACAAACGCTGCCGGACTACAAAGGCGAAGAGAACCCCCTCTTGGACAGCCCCGTCACGGTAGGAGAAGTCAGGGCCGAGTTGAATCGACTCAGAACGAAAACAGCTGCAGGACCGGACAGAATCAGCAATCGGATGTTGAGGAACCTAGACGACAAGTCAATAGTAAACCTAACGAATTTTATGCAAGAGTGTTGGGAGAAAGGTAAAATCCCCAAAGAATGGAAGGAGGCTAAATTAGTCCTAATTCCAAAACCGGGGAAAAAGCTCAGTCTCTAAAACCTCAGACCAATATCCCTCACGTCATGCGTCGGGAAACTAATGGAACATGTGATACAATCTAGAATCAGCAGATACTTGGAAGACCAAGACATATACCCTGACACAATGATAGGCTTCAGAGCACACCTATCTGCGTGCGATGTCATGCTACAGCTTAAAGAGCAAATTATCGACCACAAAACTAAGGACACGAAAGCCATCGTTGGCTTAGACGTGGCCAAAGCATTTGACAACGTAGACCACAGGGCAATCTTAGAACAATTGAATAGCCTAAACGTAGGGAGACGTACCTACGAGTATATAAAGGACTTTCTGACTGACAGAACAGTAACGGTCAGTCTAGGGGGTAACGAGGAGAAAGGGATAGTGCTCAGTAATAAGGGGACACCGCAGGGCTCTGTTCTCTCACCCACTCTCTTTAACATAGTAATGATTGGACTCCCGCACAAACTTAAGGACTTACAGGGGCTAGAACATACGATCTATGCGGACGACATCACACTATGGATAAATAGAGGCAGTGACGCCCACATAGAAGAAACGCTACAAAAGGCCATCAATATAATTGAAGAGCACTTAGAAAAAGCCGGACTTAAATGTTCAGCTACGAAGTCGGAGGCTCTCTTCATCAGACCCAAGAAAATGCGAAAGAAAATCCCTAACCACGGGATAAAACTCACTGTTAATGGGGACGCGATTCCAAACGTAAAAGCTATACGTGTGCTAGGCATGCACATTCAGGACAATGAAAGAAATACGGAAACGATTAGAAAGCTTGAAATGAGCGTAAGCCAAACATGCAGACTCCTCCGAAGAATCGCCAATAAGAAGGCAGGCATGCGGGAGGCTAACCTATTAAGGATAATACAGTCCTTCGCGATCAGCAAGATCACATACGCAACACCCTACCTTAAACTAACAAAGGCCGAGAAAAACAAAATAGAAATCCTCATTAGGAAAGGAGTTAAAACAGCCCTAAACCTGCCACCATGCACATCTACGCAGAGGATACTAAACATGGGTATTTCAAACACCCTAGAAGAGTTGATCGAAGCCACACTAGTCTCCCAGCAACAGAGACTAATGCGAAGCAGAGGTGGTCTGAGAATTCTAGCGAAACTAGGATACAAAACTAACAACAAAGTAAGAAACACGGGAGCCATCCCGTCACAAATCAGAGACAGGATACGCATACCATCACTCCCGAAGAATATGCATCCCAGTCACCACCAGGACAGGAGGAAAGACAGGGTTAAAGCGTTATAAAAATCACTAGATAAACAGCAAGGGGTGTTCTACACGGATGCAGCAGAATATGAAAGCAGACCAGGTTTTGTCTCAGTGACGACACAGGCTAACGGTGAGAACTCAAAGAGCTGCAGTACCCCGCAAAACAGTGTGGAGGTTGCAGAGGAGGTGGCCATAGCCCTAGCTTTGACTCAAAAAGGGGTGAAAATCATAGTGTCAGATTCCAAAACAGCTATCAGGAATTATACCGTAGGGAGAATCTCCAAAGAGGCGCTCAACATATCGGAGAAAGGACCAATTCCAGAAGAATTAGTGAACCTTATATGGACTCCTGCCCACGAAGGCTTGCCCGGCAATGAGAAAGTGCATGCATTGGCCCGAGAGCTTATTTACCGGTCCACCAATGCAGCCTCTACAGCCAGGGAGCCCCTGCAAAAAGAGGGAGGTATAAACACTTACAACGAAATTCTCGATTATTATAGAATGGGAAGGAAAACACTGCCAGAGGCGCATAAGAAACTAAGTAAGCAAGAAGAGATAACATGGAGGCAACCCCAAGCGGGGGTGATCTGCAACCCCTACATTCTGAAGAGATGGCACGATAGCATTGAGGACATGAGTTGCAAACACTGCGGGGCAAAGGCGGACATGATCCACATACTATGGACATGTCCTAGATACAATAAACCAGATAGGGATAGACAATCCTGGGAGACTTTAATGACCAGCTCGAAGGAAGATGACCAAAGAGAAGTCATCCGCATGGCCCTGGACACCGCTGAGCTCCAAGGAGCATCAGCCAGCTGAAAGGGGAGGAGTAAGCCGAAGAGACAGGAAGACTCTTGCCTCCTCGAGGCTCTTTTTGCGGGTGCAAATAAACGTTATTTCTCTCTCTCTCTCTCGTATTCAAGGAGATGACCACGAATACACTGGCGAGGAAATCCGCTACGACTCGCACGAAATCGTTAGACACACACGCAAGACAGCGATAGGAGCGAGCGTAGCATGCAATGAGTTCAGGTTGCCTCAGGGATTTCTGATGGACGCAAAGATTTTACTACACCTCCTCTAAAAGGATTTTCACCTGTTGCCACGCGTGGTCGAAAGATGGAGGTACTACGTCAGCATAAAAAAAATTATGCGTATGCGCAATGTGGGTATCGATGTAAGCGAAGCTTTCTGTGCTGTTTGCTTTGATTGACGATAATTAGCGGTGATGACGAAGACAAATGTTTAATTTCTTCAACGTTTAGTCCAATATAAGAGTGGTGAGTTGATGTTAAACGTTATCTTACGTGCACCACTGCTGTTTGTCTGTGTTCTACACAGAACACACAGCGGGAGGTGTTTGCTTGAGGCGTTGTTGTGCGCCGTACTTCTCTGAGAGGGTTGAGCATATGCATTGCCTCACATATATTAAAATATTAAATATTAATACACACACTCACTCACAAATATTAAACTTCAATTTAATTATGGGGCTGTACGTGCCAAAACTACAATCGGATTATGAGGCACGCCGTAGTGGCGCACTCCGGATTAATTTTGACACCGTGGTGTTCTTTAACGTGTCCTTAAATCAAAGTGTACCAGCGTTTTTTCTTTCGCCCTCGTTGAAATGCGGCTGCCGCGGTCTGGATCAAACCCCCTACCTAGAACAATTTCATCGCCGCAAAGCTACCGCGGCGGGCACGGAAATGTTAATTTGACGTGTGACCGCTTCCGTAGTGTCGCCTAGACCCTACGGTGCGCTTTAATGCGGCTTAGCTTCTGTACGCCCTGGGTAATTTGTCCACTTGACAAACTGGCATGTTGTTTATTTTTCAGAAATAGCAAGAACGTACCGTACCGTACCCTGAACTTAAAGGGGCACTAAAGGTTACCAGAAAGTCAAGTTAAAGTGATAAAGCAATGCTCTAGAACGTCTAAGGCGTCAATATAATCGCAAACAGAGCTTTAGTAATCGAGAAATTGAGGTAAATGCATGACACGATTTGAAACCCCCCAGCGACATTCCGGTACTAGCCCGATGACGAAAGCACTCCTCATCATAATTTATGTCACTAGTACTCAACTACTCGTACTAAAAAGATAATTTCATGAGATTATAAGACCGAAGAAAATGCTACTTGTCTACTTCTATTTGATTCTAAGAAAAAATAACATTTTGACGTTACCCTTGAATAGTATGGGTGATCGAAAGGTTTCGTTTTCGCTCGACTTTGCTCGCTCGACTTTGCGCCGCGCGCGCTTTGGAGTTTCGGTTGTTTCTTTATCGCGTCGTGCTGCGGTGGTCCTGCTGGCTCGCGAAACTTGCATTTGGAACAAGCAGCGAGAATGCCACGTCCATGTGATGTCGTGGGATGCGCGAACGGTCCGCGGAACTTGGCCAAGGGCAGTTGCAGCGGCGAGTCCAATGTTACTTATCACTGTGTGCAAACGACTGAACCTCTCCGTTCGAAGTGGTTAAGTACCGTACCTCTGCCACAGCGCGCTGGCAAAGAGCCGAGAAATCACGTAGTGTGCTCGCTGCACTTTCGTCCAGAGGATTACGAGTTCAACGCCGACTTACTGAAGTCGCGTGAAGTGCCTTTCAAAGCAGGCCGTCGTCGTAGTAGTATGCAACAACGCCGGCAGCGCGAGCCCTCAACAGCAGGTCACGTTCATCAGTGCTTAAATCGCTGAACTCGAGCCCAGCATCGCGAGCTAATGTGTCGTTGTCAGGGTCCTCCATTGCAACGAGCGTCGAAGTTGGCGTCATAGAATAAAGAACCAGCTTATCGTCGTGCGCTTTCCCTTCCGCTAGCCACCACAGTTCCGCTTTCGCGCTACTGTCGGCTCTGTCTTGGCACTGTTTCTGGCCGCGCGTTTGCGTTTTGTGCAGAAAAGCCGTAGCGCCGTCTGCGGGAGCCGTTTTACTCACCGACGGCGCAACGTCGCTATGAGACCATGACGTCAATACTCCTCGATCGGAGGGCGATTGATTTGAACTGCGCTTGAGGTACGCGGACGCTTCAGAACGCATTTTCTCTTAAAATAAGTCTCTTCTTCGCACGAAACAAGCGTTTCGAGGCTTCTGGGATTGTATTTCAACAGTCCACGTTGGCTTAATATTAACGTTTAGTGTCCCTTTAAATTTCTCCCGTTTGCCCTCAACCACTGTCGTTTCTATAGCAGTAGCGTTTCCTTGCCTTCTCACGTCACCTTCTCCCGATTGACCCCCCCCCCCCCTTCTTGTATGGTAACTGCGAGCGAAAACTGGCAAGACTGTTATTCACTTGTTTCACGACTACGTCGGTTCTACACATTCTCTGCCTCTTTTACCCCTTCCTCTCTACCATTCTGTCTAGCTTCCCTCTGGGTTTGCACGTTAGCAGGAAGGTAGGCGCTGCAATTTCTGCAATGCTTTTGCGAGGGGTCACGTGCAGGGAGTTCCAGAGGGTATTGTGCACATTCGACGCGGTGCAAAGATCCAAACGACTTTCTCGCGTCACCTCTTCTCTCTGCCTCGCTGCTGTCATGTGTACACACGCTCTAAACCACCCCTAAAAAGCAGCAGCAGCATCGAGAAGCTCTTAGTACACAAGAATGTTTCGATTGTCGAATTCCGCGAATTCCGTGCCGGAGTGTTTGGCACAAGCAGTGGCACGAGCCCGGCGACCCATATGTTACGTGTAGGCGAAAGAGGGTGTGTAAGGGAAAGTGTAATCGGGCAGGACCTTCGCGCTGTTTGCCCTCGTGTGAAACGAAAATAGATAGCAGGCGCAACGAGTCTGGCGTCTACCGGTTTACGCAAAAGATCTGGCAAAGCTTGCAAAAACGAAAACTAAAGAACAGAAAACGGCGCCGACTCTACTAGCTACGTACTGTGGTGTAACCATTGAGGTCGTCTTGTGGGTAATTTGACCCTCCCGAAGGCACTATCACGGACGATGAGAACGGCGTGTCGTACCCAGACATCCCTATGACATCGCTGTCGTTTCAAAGCCTTGGCTCCGAACCAAGAGGCCTACAGGCCAACGTCGCGGATGTCTCTGTGAACGTTGTATAAGTTAAGCTGTTTGGTGAAGTCAGTGAAACGTCGAGAGGCGTTTCCGCTCTTCACTCATATGTGACATTTACTCGTGGTCGTCTGCTACTTGGTTGAGTTAGAAGCTGGGTGAATGGAGAGAATACCGCTTCGCCTGCTTCCTATTCCGTTGAATGGATGAATGGGCGTACGAGTGTTGTAGCAATTAGCCTAACGTGTTTTTTTTTTGCTGGTAGTTGCTCTGTCAGATAGACTGTTTGTATCCCCATTGTACATCACAGCTTCAAGAGGTCCAAGTCCTGACCTGACTGATGTTGTTCCCTCCGTCGAGGAATACCTCACACGAGTTCATTCAGTGCCCTTTGCATAAACAGAAATTTCTCTCTCTCTCTCACTTATTGCGGCCCTGTGCCCCTCCCCCGATACAGCGTTGCCAACCGGCGATAATCTCTGGTTAACCTACCTGTGTTTCCTTTGCCTATCTCTCTCTTTCTCTCTCTCTTGCCCTTGGTTATATATTCATAAACACTGGGAGCCGACTATCCCTCACATTCTTACGGGTGGCTTTGTGACCATGAGGATTGAGTCAGATGCAGTACTTGGATGTGTTTTTGTCGTAGCTGTGTCCACAGCTATTCAGTACGCGCTTTAGGAGATCACGTCTAACAAAATATAGCGCGACAAACATAGAATAGTGCGTAGAGTGGTTTGAGTAGAGCGCCGGGTCTGGTTGCCCATATCATCCCACTCCCATTACGTGAAAGGCTTGTCCCAGAAGACCTGGTGAGCCCATTAGCGGGCACGTATAAGCTTCGCCAGTTCACGGAACTGGTTAACCTCCCTGCTTTCGTCTCTCTCTCTCTCTCTCTCTCTCTCTCTCTCTCTCTCTCTCTCTCTCTCTCTCTCTCTCACACACACACACACACACACACACACACACACACACACACACACACACACACACACACACACACACACACACACACACACACACACACACACACACACACTTAGCCATGCTTTTCACGTATACCCTGAAGTTCCCACGTCACTGTCCCTCACCGACAAACCTGACAGCATTAAGTCCCGTTTAAACGTGAAACCGCAAATCAGAAAATCCCTCTTGGCGGCGCAGCACTTCATGACCGTTTTAGGTCACTGAGGAATCAATTCTGTCATATTGTATGCCTCCATATCGATTTGACTGATCGACTGCAGTAATCTAATACGACATTAAGAAGCGAAAATTATTTACTGAATCCATTCTATACTGGTAGCTCTAGGAAGGTCGCCACACAATGTCCACTTGTAACAGCGGTTGCTTGCAGTACGCACGCAGTTATAAAGAGTACACTTCTGCTGTTGGCAGTGACATTATGGAAACAATAATGATTCACTGTTCTTACCATCTCACTATCTGCTGGCTACCTAGCTTCCGTAGTAAAATGTGTAGCGGGTTTCAGGTCCTTGTATCCATCATCCCCCAAACAGCTTTCTATACGCTTACTCAAAGGTAATAGCGCTTTACCCGCTTCGAATAGCGGCAGTGTACGGTGGGGAAAAACATGTACTTCCAAGTTTTGTGCTGCCACGAACAAGAGAGAGATAGGTATACAAGCTTTAATGATATGCCGGAGATTCTAGCCTGGCTGATCTCCTGGCATGCTCCAGGTGAAAGGCGATATATATATATATATATATATATATATATATATATATATATATATATATATATATATATTAGGACGAAGGGTTTTGCGCCAGACCTACTTTTACTGACGAAGGAGCGCCCTTCGGCCGAAACGTCAGTAGAAATATATGTCATAACGTTCGTCTATTTCTTTTTCAATCGAAGCTTGAATTGGCTCACAAGTGGCGTTGTCGTGGTCACGCAAAAACCTAGCTGCTCCCAGAGCAGAGCAGCAGCGGGAAAGGACAGTTTGATGAGTTGACAGCTGCGCCGGCGCCGGAGCGTGTTATTAGCAAGGATTCCAGCTGCATTGGCGCGAGCTCACGCCACGCGCACAACCAATCAGAGCCGTTTCACTTCAGCCGAGGAGGGAACGGGCAGGAAAGGCTATCGCGCGCGCTGCGCCGGCTTCGCTTCGGTTCAGTTCAGTCTCAGAAAATGGAAGGGACGGCCACGCGTTCGTTCCCCCGAGGGACGGGCAGCGTTCGACGAGCGGCGGCGAGAACTCGCCCGTGAAAAGGCTCGCCGTCGGCGCGCCGATCCAGCCGCTCGAGCCCAGGCAATCCGACAGCAACGAGAAAATCCTGAGCTGAGGAATCGGGAGGCCGAAGCAATCCGGCACCGTTACCTGTGGGTTACTTAACCGTGACGAAGGTCAGGTGCACGCGAGACAAGCTTCGCTTACCCCCCATTTTCCGATGGGGGAAGGGTTGGTCCTCTTCTGAATATATATATATATATATATATATATATATATATATATATACATATATATATATATATATATATATATATATATATATATATATATATATATATCAAGCGACTTGATTCCGACGACCGAAACATCAGTAAAGTCGCGTTATATTTGCTTTGCGTGCTTCTGTTCTATTACACACACACACACACACACACACACACACACACACACACACACACACACACACACATATATATATATATATATATATATATATATATATATATATATATATACGCGCAGTACTTAATGTCATACGGCTGCATGCATTTCCCCGAGGTAATACACATGGCACTGAGGACTCTTCTTCGACTAAGATTATTGGCACAGCATACTGTTTCATGAGCCACCTTAGCTTGAAGCAACCTGCTCGAGAATTTGTGAAGGTTGACCTTGCTTTGCTTACCTTACCAGTTAATTTGGATTCGTTTAGTTGTGCATTATGTGCGCTGTGTTATAAATAGCGCATGCATTTTGTCCACTTTTGCAGACAAGTTGGTGTGACGCCATAAAATATATTGTTGTAGTGTCTGAGGGTTGTCGATGAAACAAAGCAACTAACATTCTTTGTTGTTGGTAGCCTTATTTTCTCTGCGTTCATGTATTTATAACCATTTACGTCCCGAATTATTTTTGAAGAAAGAAACGTTTCCAAAATGCAACTTCTTTTAAAGTGCTTGATTGAATCGGCACATTAAACAAATGCCCCGAAATACAATCAGAATAATACATTTATTTGCAGAACACCCATAAAAATTTTTTTTAATTCTAGATAAAATTGGCTTCACTACACCTGCTTGAAATTAAACAAAAAGTGAACGTCTCAAACACAACTTCTGTGGCCTGTGAGAGTTACGACGAAGCCGACTGTTACGCAGAATCACAGTCAGAGGCCCTATAGTATGGCACACACACATATTATGAAGCATTTCGCGAACTTGCTTATCGATTATCTTGCGTTCCGCTGGGGACTCTCGGTAAGGCTCTTGTCTTATCGGATGCGCCGTAGTACCTGTGCTGCGATCCTGTGACGTTTGCGAGACGCAGGCATCGAAGGCGCTTTGGCATTCTGCGGAAAGTCGAACACAGGAAGGTGTCTGGATAGAACATCGACCAAGGCATGGCGCTCACTGGTATTGAGCGACTTGTTGACCGTGCGAAGAACACGGCAGTCCGCAGATCCAAGGTTTACCACCGCACCTGGTACATATTCATGTGTCAGTGAAGCCACTGTGAAATGCGCATCTTCTTGGAAGGTGGCAAGTTTCGAGCCCTCGTGAAGTATCGCGGGCTCCATGACCTGCGATGATAATTCACAGTCCACAAAAAAGCACGCCCGTGCTCCACTGGCAATAATAAGCAGTGCGGGATCACGACGTTCTTTTCTTGCACAGGCCAAACGAAAGGGCTCCCCAGTGGCATCAAACATAAGAGTGTGTAGTGCTGGCGCAAGCAACTGGAATGCGGACAACTGATAAGTCTGCCACGATGGTATCTCTAAAGACAGGAAAGGTACTTGCGTGGCGGAGGCTACTGTCTTCCAGGAGTCCGGACGGAAGGCTGCCGCGTACTGACAATGTCCCAGTTCGACAGTCAACTGTAGCACCCCACTGCATCAAAAAGTCACTGCCTAAAATTACATTTCGCGTGCTTATTATATATGAGTGTGCCCGTGTTATACTGGTCGCCCCCTATGAGTGCCCCCCCCCCACTACACTGAAGGGAGACATTAAGCCATATATATATATATATATATATATATATATATATATATATATATATATATATATATATATATATATATATATATATATATATATATATATTATTTATTTCTTTTTAGGTCTTTAGCCGGGGAAGGTTGACAAGGTGCGACTTCTCACTCGCAGTGGAGGCGACTTCTGTGTCGCGCGAAGTAGTTTAGTTAGAAGTGATCGGCTCCGGCCAGACGCAGGGATCTCGCAAGACTTGCATTTTCCGCGCGACCATGGAGTTCGAAATCTATCCTCTGCACGTGCCGCACTACAGTCGCGAAAAAAATTTGGCTGGGGAGCATTAATCGCTTTTCAATGCCCAAAAGCAACTGAGACAGGGAACCCTTCTGAAATCCATGTTGCACGGTCTATGCCATCGACAGATGCACGGGCTTCTTTCTTTTTTTTTTTTGGAATACATTTCAAATCTTTTGTCGAGTGGGTGAAAATTTCTGCCGTTCCGTAGCAGTCATACCGAATTGGTGTGCGCTAGTTCTTACATGTTTTACGCGATTCTTCGTTGAGCGGCGGAGATCGCATTTACAGCCGAGTGATGTGCTTCCCTGCCTTCATGCAAAGCTTAGCTCGTCCGAAGGGAAGGTCCGCAACCTGACAAAACTCACTCGCGGTCCGTGCTTTCCGGGAGTCTGCCCCGGGAGTCGTCGCATTTCAGGCTTCCGAAGATGGTCGTCGCTAAGAAAGAAAAAAAAAAACGTCATTTATTTGGAAAAAAAGGACGCAACTGCTCGTCAGAGCAGTGGATGACCGGAGCACGGCCGCGCAAAAGTTCCCGGTCGTTTCGCTGCCGCTGCAGAGTCGCGCCAGCGGCCTCCTCTCTGGCTTCCTCATCGAGAGTGGGTGCTGCGTGTCCCCTTCGAACCAATTCCCAGAACCCGCCGCCCGGAAGCCATAAAGCGAGCATCCGTGGCTGCCTGCCCCTTGTCTTAGCTCCGCCCGAGCTCGGGGGATGGTTGCCCCCCCTCCCACTCCTGCTTCACCGCGCTGCTGGGCCGGAAGAACAGCCAGAGGCGGCTGTTTCCGGTTGTTCCCGCCGTCACAATGTGGGCCGTCGAGAGCACGGGGCAAGTGCCGGGATTTACGATGTCCCGTGGCAACGGGAAGATAATAGCCGCCGTGCAATGTAACGACGAACAGAAGGAAAGGGAAAAAAAGAAAGAAAAATCGCGCCGCACACATGCACGCACAGATATTGAAGCTCCTGGCTCGCGTATGAGGTCGCTGGTAAAAAAATTTTTTCATGAAAATTGGGGATGGGGATTTTCAGTATATTATACCTACAGATGATCCTAAACTGGTATTCACTGAGGCGTAGTGCATAGCAGCGTGCCGCCGAGCGACCTACTCCGTTTCCGTATTCTTTGCTCGTCTACTAGACGGAGTAGCGTATACTTATAAATCAGACGTGAATATGTATTTCGCCGTGTTCTTCTGTTTTTACCGGGGCTACATCTGAGAGTTTCGGAGTAACTTGTACGGGAAAACTTATCCCCATTTGTTAAATCAGAAATCCGGTTTGTGAGCATGCCCGAACCCTCTGTGGAAAAAGTTGCAAGCTTATACGTGTTCGATGTCGTCTCAGCTGCATGTGGCCACGTTTCCTGGTGTTTGCGCGGTGAGTATAGCTTTCCTACGACGCCCGATCGGTAGAAGCTATACAGGGTGATTATTTTTAATTATTATGGAATTCTTAAAAGTCGCCTGTTGCAGTGGCTTTTGTGCGTCAGTGCACAAAAGAGCGTTTTGTTGAAAAAGTAAGTCGAACGACAGGGCATTTTTACGGCGAGTTCGATGGCGCACATCTCGAAATTGGCGTCATTCTCGACATTTATTGCAAAAGGATACGCATTGCAAGCTCGCCGGCAAATTTGCAAACAATTCGCAAACGGCAGTATGTGCCGTAAAGTGATTAACTAAGAGGTGAATTTTCGTTGATTATTAGACTATGTGTTTCGATTTCTCGGGCAAGTAATGTCTGCCTCTCTGAACAATGCAACTCAAGGACTAGCATTATGTTCTCTGCAGCAGGCTATGTTTATTTTTAATTCCGTAAAACTTAAAAGTAATCGCCCTGTATAGAACGTCGACGCTATTCAAACCAAACGAGCGTAGAGCGCCGGCCCGCATTAATGCGCGCGTCCTGCGTAGCGCCGGCAGCCCCGCACACAGCTGCTGTTTTTCGAAAACATTCAGCCGGTCGCAGGTGCGTAACATTCCCGTTGGAATGACGCATCCCGCCATTCTTCTCGCGGTCTGTTTATCGTTCCGACTGTAGAAAGGAAAGATTCGGTTCGTGCCTTGACGCAGCACTCTGCTCCTCGCATCCACTTTGCCTCCTTCGTGCACGCGTAGTCGAAGGTTACCGGTCTATTCACTGTGCCCACAGCAGGGCCTTGCGCCTGGGCCGCGCCTCTCGAAGACAGAAGGGTGCGCTTTATTTACTGGCAACCTGCCGTTCTCACGTGACAGTCACAGTGACACATCCGCACCGCTGGCTCTCCCAGCGAATAGAATTTCTGGCGCAGCAATCACTCAAAAAACAAGGACGCATAGCGTGGCATTTCCCGGTTTGCTTGCTTGGCTCTTGCTTGCTTGCTTGTTTGCTTGGTTCGTTTGAACGTTTGTTTGTTTCCGCGTTCTTCCGTGTGCTGTCTGGCGTGGGCTGGTGCCTTGGCACACCTCTCCTCGGGAGCGGCTAAAATGGGTTCAGCGGTTCATGGCTCTCCGCTCTCGGCGTGTTTACGTCGCGGAGCCGCACGGCCGGAGCAGGTTCGTCTGCCAGCGCCGTTGCAGAATCCGGCAGACCGTGTTGTGCGCACGCCCGATTCCGTGGCTGGGTTTCTCTCGCCGATGCACTTCCCGCATCCGTCTTGGCGACCCGTATTGCCCCACGGTCGTTGCAGGGCTAATTGATTGCACTTTCGTGCCGGGCGATCTTAAATGGCGTGTTACGCCTTGCTCGGCGGCTCGGTCGAGAGGAGGAATAGACCCTGGAGCTGTGCCCTGATACCGATCGCAACGGGAGGGTCAATGCACTCTGCGTCACGTGGATTTAAAAGCAAGGAACGCGACTCTGCGGGGATGACTCAGGAGGAGCCGCAAGTTAGTGTTTTGCGGTTGGGGCGTAATGAGCTTCCGAGCCGTCGCGCGGCGTGACCTTCGGATGACGAAGCAAGCGAAGTGCGCGTGCTCGAGATTGTCTTCGCGCGAACATTTGCTTGTCTTCGGGAACAGAACACAGAAATTTGGCACGCTACATCTTTGGCGTCTCGGTCTTAGACCAGCGCAGTGACTGCTGTTTTAAACGCAGTCAATACATGAATAAAGGGAAAATGAGACATCCACCCGTTCGTAGCAATTGCTACAAAGCTCAATTGCTCAAACTCTTGTCTTTGCTTCGTGTTGTCGACAAATTCGACTTCGCTCTGCCATCTGCTAGCCGCCTGGTTAGCTCAGATGGTAGAGCGGCTGCCTCGGAAAGGCGGTGGTCCCGGGTTCGAGTCCCGGACCAGGACGAATTTTTCTTCAACTATGAGGCTTTTCTTTCGAGGAACCCGTATGGGTTTCCTTTGTAGCAATGTCTCATTTTCCCTTTATTCATTACTTCTCTCCACCTTGCGGGTTTCCGCAGAACTACTACGTCAAGCAGTCAATACATATTTAAGTTCCGAATTCCTATGCAATGTAGCACAATATTGTTCCATGCACTCGCCAGCGTTTATTATTTACCCGTTTTGACCATACTCAGTGACACTGCGATATGCTTTCGGACAGCAGCGGTATGAGTACCGGCTAGCTAGCTGCAGCTATTGCGCCGTTGGGATTGCCACTGCGACTAACCTCGGAGCCGCAAGCGGCGCGCTTGCGGCTTAATGGGAACTCGCGCTGCCTTGTCTGTGATGACGCCACTGGCCTTCGGCGAGCTATTTCTGAACCACTGCACCTCACCTGCTGTAGCCTCGCTTGCTGGTGCAGTCGTGAGACACAGTATTGGTGCAACGAGCTAGGCGCCTACACCAGGCAAAGATCCTGCAGGTGCCCTCAGACCTGGCTCCCTGCCAAGACTAACTCGTCTACACGCAGGATTACTTACTGACCAAATGCGCAAGCAGGACACAACCTGGAAAAGGCGCAGCAGTAGCGGTTGTCGATCGTGAACTTTAGCTGCGTCACCGCTTGTTGAAGGCGCACAGCTAACGGTCGCCTACAGAGCTCAGTTCACGTTGTCGGTGGTGATCAAGACTTGCTTAGTTCCCGTAAGTTCATTGTGCATATGATGTGACCCACATTGCGCCACATGTAAGTGGTGTGGTAAAGCAACGCCGCCGGAAGTTAAAGATCTAGCGGACTAGCGGAAAGGGATTCGCATAAACCTCACGGTGTCTTGGAGGCTGCACGCAAGACGGAGCATATGTCGAAGGATTGATGTACTCGATGGCGTCTTCTAGCTGCGTCTTTTCTCAGACTTTCTGTACGGGAAGCTGGACAGTCACTGCCAAGTACCCAAAGTCCTTGACCACGCTGATCTGGGCGAGTAGTACTTGAAGGGTTAATGGCGGAGCTTAGTAGGCACCCCAAGTGGGGCGCCATATGTGTGTTGCTGTCCCAAATCCTGGACCAGTCAACTCGTTGCGGCCGCTTTTGCGCCGTTCTTCGCTGGCCGCGAAGTCACTGCGACTGCTCTTCAGCGCGCAGCTGCTGAATCGGCGCCAGCTCCGCTATATAGACTGAAAGCATGTCCGCGGCAACGGATGCGCCTGTACTGTCGAATCAAGATCACTCGCTTTCCTTGATGGTTCATTTTTCCCTCAAATATGTTTTTCCCCTTTCCGCGAAGGTGTTGAACGACGAAGCCGACGCACAGCACGAGAAAACAACTTCACGATGCACGTTACATCACAGAAAGCTGTGTATAGATAGCGTCGCATCTCGGGCAAGGCCGCTAATTAGGACTGGGAGGAGGAGGAGAGGGTGCGGCACTGCCCGTAGCTGCCGGTAGCAACGCGTATGAAGAAGAATGCAGTGCACGACCTTCGTCCCTGCTGAAGAGCGGTGCAGTGCGCGCGTCTCGCACCGCGCTGCGCGATATCCACGTTCGGGAGCGCGCACGGCGCCGGCGTATGCGCGTCATGCGCAAGCGTTTCTCGGAGGAAGGCCACCGCAGCAGCGGTCCCTTTCCTTGGGGACACTTTCGGAGGGGCGCGGTCGGAGGCCCCGCATGCGGCCGGACAAGGTCGCGTGCTCCAACACTCCCCCGACTTCTCTCCCCGCTGCCCGAGGCCACGCGAGCAGATGCGCAGATTAGGGGCAGGAATGGGAAGGAGGCATCTCTCGATGTGCGCGCTGATATCGCGCGATTGAATGATGAACTCATCCGAGGCCGGCCGGCGCGTCATTCGCGTGCTTTATCGAATTCTCGTTCGACACGTGCTCACCTCTGCTAGGTAAAACTGCACCGAGCCTCCAAGCAAGGTTTACTGACTTCATTATCACTCATTATTTTATCTTCTTTAATTAAAGGGAGGATACGGAGAGAGAGTAACAAGAAACTCGCCCTTTTCGTTGCAGTCAGATACCCCGAGCTTAGCGGCGCTGTCGGAGAAACTGCAACTCAAGCCGTACCCGAATGTGCAGAGATATATCGACATCGAAGAGTCATCCGCGGTTTGCGATTTGAGCCCATGCAAAGGTCTTCTCTCAGTCAGGCACGAAGAACAGGAAGTTGTACCATACAGCACGTAAATGCTGAATCCTCTTGATCAACGTCTCGGTTAGGAAAAAAAAAAAAAGAGGGGGGGGGGGGGGGTAAGACTGCGTGGGTGAAAATTCTTCGCGCATGCCTTTTCTCGTCATGCTTCCTTTCCTCCTCTTTGACGAGACGAGCCGGTTCTCTCTGTCGCTCACGCCGACGTCACGAGGCTGTTCGAAGGTCCTCGGCGAGGTGCCTGCAACGCGGGCCGCTACCATCCGCACGTAGCGGCGCAGCGAGCCTGTACACGGCCCTGCGGTGCAGTGCTCTCCTTGCACGAGAAACCGCGCGCTCGACGAGTGCCAGCTGGCGCGTTGCCCGCTGCGCCCTCAGCCTGCGTGCTCACCACTCGGGGCGCACGCGCGTGCGCTAGCTCCGCTCAACGAGCGACACCGCGATCTTTCGCGCCCCTTTCATACCGCGTTCATGGGCGCCGTTGGGCAACGGTTGCAGGTAGCTGCTTTGCAAGGTTGCTTGACAATTAGTCACGGCACAGGAACCGGGGTGACTGCGCTGTAAGCATTTTACAACGTGCTGCATGTTTTTTGCAACGCTTTCAGCACGTCTGCAGCTCCTCGGGGCTTTGCCATCATCATACCTTGGTGGTGAAGCAGCGCACTTACAAGGACAAGGCGAAGACACGCAAGAATGCACGACACTCGCTTCACTCGCAACTACCTTATTTCGGAACAAACACTTCTTATTTGTATGCCTGCGCTCCCTCAGACGTCAAAGATAAGCAAGGCAAGATTAAAAGCATTTTCAAATTGATTTTCCCGCGCATACTCGGGCATCAAAGACAGGCAACATATCTATCATGGTGTGCAATCATATCCTATTTGTTGGACCCTTAACAAAATCCTTCATTACAAATTTTTTTTCTGGTGTTCTTCCAAAAAGGCAACCTCGCGATGGCTCAGAAGAACAGATGGTTGACTCATACAACCCTCTCCTCTCTAGTAAATGTGAAAAGCTTCCACTATTTCCCTGGTCAGCTGATCTTTATGGTGCGATAGAACTGTAGCGTCATATTTGAACTGTAGACATATTTTGTTTCTTTCTCAATCGTTTAATGTGGACGATTACACGACTAACCCACGGATTTCTGCGATTTTTAGTAACCCTCCTCATAAGTACAAAGTTCTCAATACAGCATGACATTAATTGTTTAAGATGACATCATAGGTCGCGAACATTCGTATAATGAGCATCAATAACTAGTGTTTTCTCTAAATAATCAATAATTGAGATATCATCACTTCGTTCAAAATCTCTACCACTTGTCGCACTATAGACCGACTGCATCTTGCGTCCCTGGGACACGGCTGGGTGAAAAATTACAGTTTATATCTGAAATACCCGGTTCAACAGTAATAGTATATTTAGAAAGATTCACTAACGAAAAAAGGTCCAGAAGTGCTTGCTCTCTCGAAAAATCACATAAAACTTGTTCAGCATTCAAAGCAAGCTTTATAGCAAGAATAGAATTCGTATTAGCGCATTTACCATACGCCAGATGTTTCCAGTTAATGGATGGCAGGTTGAAGTCTCCTGTTGTTATGATATTACGTTTGCAAAACTTTACCAAATGATCACACAATCTAGGAAAAAAAGACAAATCAGCATCAGGTGCCCTGTAAACCGCGCAGAGTACAACGACAACTAATTTGTGATGTTTAGAAACAAGCTCTCATGATCTTCGATCTGTTGCATAACATGAACATTTATACCATACCTACCAATCACTGCAATTCCCCTACCACGTGAACCCCGATCGCGTCGATAAATGCAAAAACCAGGCGGAATAATTTCACTATCACAAATGTTTCCATTTAACCAGGTCTCGGTCAAAACCACTAAGTGAGGGCCGTAAGTAAGTAAAAAATTTAAGTTTATTTTGTTGACAATGCTACTGGCATTCAAAGAAAGGATACGCAAAAATTTGTCTGATATATGTGTTCGCTACAATTCGGATGCCTTTATCTCAGCAGCTACGACTGGAACACGCGTGGAAGATGCACCATCCCAAACGTAAAGCGTTTTTCCAATGCGAAGTTTATAATTTACGAGTGACACTTTCTTTCCCGTTTCATCACGTTTCGTAGTTTGCCATAGCTGTTTTCTTTTTCTTATGGTTTCCAAAGAGTAATCATTCTGAATAAATGAGTTCGTCCCTTTTAACTTTCCGGATCTGCTGAACACCTTCTGTTTCTCAAGATAGTCCTGAACATAAAGTATAACCGGACGGTTCAACGAGGATTTCGCAAGCCGGTGTATTCTAGCTACCGATTTGCAATTTTTCCAAGTTTATCACAAAAAGCTTTGTTTATAACTTTGCGCCGACGTACTTCTTCAGATTCATTCGACTCCTCCATAATTCCAAAGACAACCAAGTTATTTCGACGATTTTGGTCCTCCAGTGCAGTAAGCTTATTTTGTTGCTGCATGACCGTGTTTTGAAGTCTCATGGCGTGATCACTGGATCACGTCATGGATCATGGATTAGTGTCATCATGGATCACGTCATGGATCATTGGATCACGTCATCATAGTTGGAGAAGTATGGGAGAGGCCTCTGCCCTCCAGTGGGCGTAACCAGGCTGATGATGATGGTGGTGATGATGATGATGACGTGATCATTTAGACTATCAATGGTCAAAAGCGTGGCAGTTTGGGCGAGTTGGTATGTCATAACTGTTTAAGGCTAGTAGCGCCGCTCAGGACGAGCAAAAAAAGGAAAGAGGTAGGGGTAATCAAAGGGAGCGGAAAACAGGGTGAGCGCTAACTTCCAACTGAGGTTTATTTCGTGACACAAGACTACTTATACATTCGCAAACCATGTGACATCAACAAAGAAAACCAAGCAAGAAAACCGATAGCAACCAGGTGGCAACACATTCATACAGCCTGTGGCTGCAGTCGTAGATACGCCAATTCATTTCTTGATAATGATAATGAGGGTGAGCTAACACATGCATGGCCCAGACCAATGATAGCCTTTGCTTCGATGATTTCTCTTGTGAGTTGATTACGACTGCGACCAAGAATGACGCATTCCTCTAAGATAGGTTCTCAACCACACGTTTTGCAGTGCTGCGCGAGAAACCCCCCAGCTGTAATACAATTCTTGGCATTGTAACCATGCTCGCGCAGCCTGTCATTCAGGCATCTACCAGTTTGTCCAACGTAACGTTTTCCGCACTTGAGTGGAAAAGAATAAACAACACAATGTGCGCAATTAACAAACTTATTTTTGTGGTTCTTGTCGCAGGAAAGAGGAGCTACCTTATTCGGATTAGTGAGTTAGTATTAGTATTTTCTGCCCCCAATAAGCTCATGAGGATTTGCAAACTCACTAATCCGAATAAGGTAGCTCCTCTTTCCTGCGACAAGAACCACAAAAATAAGTTTGTTAATTGCGCACATTGTGTTTATTCTTTTCCACTCAAGTGCGGAAAACGTTACGTTGGACAAACTGGCCGATGCCTGAATGACAGGCTGCGCGAGCATGGTTACAATGCCAAGAATTGTATTACAGCTGGGGGGTTTCTCGCGCAGCACTGCAAAACGTGTGGTTGAGAACCTATCTTAGAGGAATGCGTCATTCTTGGTCGCAGTCGTAATCAGCTCACAAGAGAAATCATCGAAGCAAAGGCTATCATTGGTCTGGGCCATGCATGTGTTAGCTCACCCTCATTATCATTATCAAGAAATGAATTGGCGTATCTCCGACTGCAGCCACAGGCTGTATGAATGTGTTGCCACCTGGTTGCTATCGGTTTTCTTGCTTGGTTTTCTTTGTTGATGTCACATGGTTTGCGAATGTATAAGTAGTCTTGTGTCACGAAATAAACCTCAGTTGGAAGTTAGCGCTCACCCTGTTTTCCGCTCCCTTTGATTACCCCTACCTCTTTCCTTTTTTGCTCGTCCTGAGCGGCGCTACTAGCCTTAAACAACTATCAATGGTACCAGTTTTCTCGCTCACTTCCTTCAGGTTATTCTCGACTTTGTCTAAATGCGCACCGAATTTGTTCAGAATCTTTTCAGTTTCAGTAAGTTTCAATTTCGCTTCCTTCAAGTCGTTACGGATAGCCTCTTGATCTGCTAACTGCCTTTTGAACATCTCAGCATTGCTAGGATCGGGATTTTATTCGACATCCCCACACAGTAGTAATGTGCAGACATGAATACAGTCACATACGATGGAGAGCAGTGTCCGTGGGCTTGGCAGAACAAATAGACACCTATCATCGTCTCTACGGGTACAAGGATAACTAACCTGAAATATGTAAGCAGAGCACATTGTGAACGTCCCGCAGTTGTTGGTTCCACTAAGCACACCGAAGATTCGGTCGCAGGGCGTCTTCTTATAGCTGTACGGTCCAATGACGTGATGCCGCTCACGGGAATCGCATGCGCGGTGAATTTCATGTTGACAGGGTTGGATAGAACGACGGTCAAACCTGCTTGTCGATGCTGCTTTGATTAGCTCTTTTGCTGCGTTTACAAACGTGTGCATGCTCACGCCGGTGACCGAAAGCAGCAAGGCCTGAAATATGTAAGCAGAGCGCATTGTGAACATCCCGCAGTTGTTGGTTCCACCAAGTCCGGCTTTGAGTCGCAGGAATCTGCCAATTTTCCAGGACACTCTGTATCGATCATATGAAGAGGACGGCGGAGACCTGCGATCTCTGAAGCTGTATAGAGACTGACATGGGGCGTCTTCAACCATCGGGTTATTCCTCTTGTCGGTATAACTACAGCACCACCGGAACTGGTCGATGTAGTTGAACCATCACTGTAAACGTGTGTGCAGTCGCTGTATTTCTCATGCAAGAGGAGTAAACTGGATTGCTTGAGTGCAGATGACTGACTTTTTTTTGAAGCCCTGGGATTGTGAGGTTTACTTGAGGACTGTTCACACACCATGAAAGAATCAAAGGCCAGAGCGCAGTTGCGTACCCTGCATGATGTAAGTGAGGTACGACGCGCGAACACAGATGCACTGAATGTCGTGCGGGTCCTTTCTGCTTGGAGACTGGTGGTGGGTAGGGGTACGGGCGAAGTGTCTGGTGCGCGCAGCATTGTCTCAACGGTAATGTGCGTTCTGATTGCGTAACCTTCAGCGATTGCAATAGTTTTTGTTGTTGACGCGTTCCGCGTTAGACCAAAGCATATATATCCTGAGGGCCTATAGAGACTTTGGTAGTGTATTCATGTTAGTTCTGCCGGTGTTGAAGATGACCTGTAGGCTGTACCTCAGGATTCAATAAAAACGACCATGCGCAGTTGCAGCATAGAGTGTATTGAGATGGTGATTCCTGCTGGGAACTTAAGCATATGGCAAATTGCCGTCAGATCTTTTCTTTTTTTACGTAATTCACATGAGAAGTCGAGTAGAGGTCTCTGTCAACAACTACCACCAATAATCTGGGACTTGTGCTGTACGAGATCAGCTGTCCGTTGATAATCACGTATGGAGACAGTACTTATCTGGTAAATGCTACCACTACGCACTTCTCACATGATATCTGCCGTCCTTGTTCGCCAAGGTAGGATGATGGTTAAAGTGGCTTTTTTCTGAAGCCGCACGCGAAGCTCAAGCCTCGTCACATCCAATGTTCCAATACAAATACGTCGGCATAGCTGGAGAGCTGAACGGTACTGGGAAGGACGTCAGCGAGTCCAATAAGAGTTAGATTGAAGAGCGTTGGGCTCAGCACTCCGTCCTGAGAGACCCCACGGTTAGTGTAATGCTTAGGAGTCGTGCCGTCCTCGGCGAATATGAATAAAGATCTCATTTGCAGGCAGCTACATATGCAGAGAAATCTTGCCACCAAGCCCTACCACCTATAATGTGCTGAAGATGGCTTCGTGTGTGGCGTTATCATAAGCTTATTCAACAGCCAGAAATAGGACAGCAGATAATCGTTTACAGGACTTGACTCGACAGCATTGTCAACAGAACTCGACAGCGTTGTCTACAGAACAACGACCACGCCTGAAGCCAGCCGTTCCGTCTGGATAGACTTCGTAATGTTCGAGGTTCAATTCTAATCGTGCCAGAACAATCTCCTCCATTAGTTTTCTGATGCCGCTGACAAGCGCAGTCGGACGGTATGATGCAATGTCTACAGGCGACTTGCCACACTTAAGGAGCGGAATTAGGCGACTAGCCTTCCATTCCTGGGGAACCGTGTCTGTCTGCCAGAAGTTGCTGAACAAGAGCAGGAGGACTTTCCGAGCATCTTCATCATGATTACATAGGGCACAGTAGGCACACCATCGGGTTCCGTTGATATTGAACGGTTGCGTAAGGCATGTACAGCTTCGAGTTCGTTCATGGAAATAGGGCTGTCCATGCGTGGGTCACGTGAAATCAGTGGGTGGCTGAGTGTAGATGTTCCAGCGGAGCTAGTTATCCCCAGAAATCCTCCACCAGTGCGAAATTTTTATAAGGGTGGCGCTGCTCAGGAGTTCCACGGAGACCATGAATGAATATATATATATATATATATATATATATATATATATATATATATCAAAACTTTTATTTAAAAGAAAAATGAATGAATGGTTTTTTTATTTCATCATCAGTTGAGCATACATATCCAGTGGTACAACGGGAAGGGGCGGCGAAAAGGCAACTGAATGCCTGACAATGCGCCAATCCCCGCCCAGACCACGATATTGCACAACACTCAGCGAGTCACTATCTAATACATCAATGTAGTAAAAAAGGAAAAAAAAAGAAAAGAAAAACAAAATTATTGCAGTACACTCAGCCTGTAATACATAATACATAAATATAATACTACATAATGTAACACTAATACATCATGTAATACACAAATGCAGAAGAGAAAAAAAAGAACTAAGCCGTGGTTTTAATAAGTGAACTAGAACATAATTGATATGACCAGCTTATCGAGAAGAAATTTTCATGGCTGAATTTTGAGGCACAATACAGTTCTGGAAGAAAGTATACAATATAAGGAAGTCTTACACGGAAGAGAAAGAGAAAAAAAATGTCATGTTTGAAGCGCCATTAGATAAGCATGTATCTTTTTTTTTTAAATTGCTACTGATCGGCTTTCATTCACTATGCTCATGGCCGTCATGTTAGAGTTTAAAAATGAAGGAATAAGGTGCGTTAGTTTTTGCTTGCCGTAGTTGGTTCGAATCCTTTCACTGTAATAGGTGGTTTTCCAAGGTTATACGTGTGTGTTTTCCGCGAGTAGGTATCCTGAAACATATCTGTGTCCGATTTAATTTGATTGTAGATGACTGTCGCTAGTTCTTTATGAAATATATTTTCGAATTTTAATATGCTGTGTTTATGGAAAAGTGTAGTAGAAGGCGTTCGGCGCGGAACATTTTCGATTATACGCAAGGTTCTTTTTTGGAGCCTGTGGATACTATCTTTATTTGTTTTTGTTGTTGTGCCCCAGATTAATAGGCAGTAATGTATGTGCGAGTAAACTAAAGTGTAGTAAAGCTGCTTTGTCACCCAGAGGGGTAGTAAACATCTTATTTTGCCAATTATGCCAATGGATCGCGATATGGTGGGCGCGAAGATTATCTATATGATTGGACCAACTCAATGTTTCGTGAAACATAACGCCTAGAAATTTTTGAGTCTGGACGCGCTCAATCAAAGATCCTTGGAATGTGAGCTGTGTATTGCGGAGAATACAATGGCTCCGAGGTTTAAAAATGATGTACTTTGTTTTCTTAATGTTTAATTCCAGCTTATTTGTTCTCAGCCATAGCGACAAATTGCTAAGCCAAAGGTGCGCTTCTTGTACTAGAGTAGACATATCCTGACCCGAAAAAAATACGTTAGTGTCATCGGCATATAATATAATATCTGGTGTTAGAGGTACGTTTACGTTGTCATTTATATAAAATAAGAATAGAAGTGGCCCAAGTATAGAACCCTGTGGGACGCCGTACTTGATTTTGCCCATTTGTGACTTCGAGTGCTGCATATCTGTATACTGAAACCGATTAGTAAGGTAGCTTCTTATTAAATCAAGGGGCGTACGTCTTATTCCATATTAATTCAGCTTTTGCAAAAGAATTTCATGCTTGATCGAGTCATAAGCTTTCTTAAAGTCGAGAAATATTCCAATTGTGTGATGTTTTTGCTCAAAATGTTCAATAATTTGATCTTTAATAGTTAATAAGTCCTTTTCAGTACACTTGTTCTTCTGAAGTCCGTATTGATGTTCGGTTATAATTTTTTTAAGCTACAAAAGTTTGCAATTCGTACATATATGACACGTTCTATAATTTTTGAAAAAATCGGCAAAACGGAAATGGGCCTGTAGTTATTCATGTCATTTTCTTACCCCCTTTGTGAACAACGGATACTCTAGCAATTTTCAATTTCTCCGGGAACGTTCCAGTGCTCAAAATAAGGTTGCAAATATGTGCAAATCGTGCGCTTGTGTGTTCTGAAACTGCTTCTAGAGGTTCTGCCTTTATATTGTCAAAACCCACAGCACATTTGTTACTTAAATTCTGTATCAGCGAGGCTACTTCCGATTCATTCGTGGGAGTTAGGAAAATAGATTCCGAGACGTGTGTTTTATTATACGATTTGTAAGACTGGACTGCACCATTTGAAATATCAGAAGCTCCTGAACTCAAAAAATGCTCATTGAACATATCGGCAAGTGAAGTACCTGAACAAGATCTGCCCTCTATTTGAAGCTGAGAGATAGCCTTCGTATTTTTCCTTTCCAAAAGATCGTTCACAGCGTTCCAAATGTGAGACAAAGGTTCAAGTCCTTGGCCACGACTACGGTGCCAGGAATGTATGTGGCAGTTGTGCGCCTGTCGAAACTCCCCGTTTCGAAAGACGCATAACGGATTTTTTTCTTAGTCTCCTTCGCTGACGCGGAATCTCTTCCGTGGTTGTAAGTTATGCAGGCATGCATGGTTCCAGCGTGATGACGCGGCCGCTCTAACCACCGATTCAGAGGAACTCGACATCCGCTGACGTCTCACGCATGCAGCGCTGGCATTTAGGGATGTCTTTTTATATACTTTCCAGAGCAAGGCGTCAAAAGCTCACGAACTGATACGGTACTGAATCGGGAAACTCACACTCGTCCAAAGTTCTCTTTGCCATAAATCTGGACAGGGCCCGCGTTTTTATACTCCAACAACTTTGAAATATTACGCACTTACCGTTGCTTTTTCTTCGCTCAATTTTCGCATCAAGATTTAATTTTTTGGACCGCGTTGTTCAGCAATTCACTTGGCATCGTATATTGCGTTCTATGTCCGAACCTTTAGTTGCCATAGGCAGCGAGACCAGCACACATATATTGGCTATACGGCAAACACATGTCGACCCAATGAGCATTGTTTGGGTTTTTTTAAATGGCATCACAAGAGAGATAAGCTCGGCGAAACTGAAAGCTGCACATGCTGTCCATAGACTTAAAGAATTAAGGCTTTCGACAACGTGACCCATTACTCCATGTGGCACGAACTAGAGGTGATTCAATGCGGAGCTAAACACATACGCATACATCAGACTTTCTCCGCCAACTCATATGCAACATCAACATAAAGGGCAACATCTCCTGCTAGTACCAATAACACAACATCCTACAGGGCTCGATAATTATTTATTAACCTCTAACATTACGCGTCGCTTTGCGGGATATTCCGGATATTGAGCGCGCCATATGCGCAGATGATATAACCATCTGGCCCAGCAAGGAACATCTCGGGGAACGTTCAAGATTCCTTGCAATCGGCGATCAGACAAAGATCATGAGGCAACACTTCACATATAGGGCTGTGATGCAACCCGGAGAGAGTTGAGCTCTTGCTGGTCCCCAAACTGAGGTGTAATCGCGCTGTTTCAGCTTATACTGAAGGTGAACCAACTATAGCATTCACCAGAATGCTATTAGATCGACACACTCACAAACGGAAGAGCCGCCATAGCACAGCCTAACGGCAGTAAACTTCTATGGCTCCATATGAAAACTAAGCGTGGACAGCGCAACAGTATGAATTGCCAACTAGCCCAGTCATCCGCCTTCCACATCCAAAGGGACGGGGTTCCAACAACTGCGGTACAGCGTCTAAAACAAGGCGATCAGGTGCTGCACGTGTTACACCGGGTCTCCAACTGTACCAGTGACTCCAAGTGAACAGACGTGCTCCGTCTCCGAGACGCTCTACTCACATCGAGGCTTAGATATCGCCTCCCCTATAAAAACCGGCGCACACAAGATGCTAATAAGCTCGATGCCCTGATCAAGCAACTACACTGGCCGGCGCTATCGATCACTGCCAGGGCGCAACGCATATCGGGCATTGCAGTTGAATAGTAGAGTGAATATCAACAGACCGCAGAGGACAGACACTGAAGCGTCTGCTTTTATTTATTTATTTATTTATTTATTTATTTATTTATTTATTTATTTATTTATTTATTTATAGAGTTTAATGAATCCCAAAGCAACACTGGTGCTATGAGAGAGAGACGTCATAGTGTGAGGGCACCGGGTTAATGTCGACGACCTGGGATTATTTAACGTGCACCTAAACCTAAACACAACTTCGCTTTCGCATTTCGCCACCATCGAATAACTGAAATGCGTCCGCTGCAGCTGGAAATCGAACCCGCGACCTCGTGCCCAGTAGTATAACGCCATAGCCACTGAGCCACCACGGCGGGTTAACGCCAACTTACAGAACAGGGTACGTATATTGAACCACCTCTTATGCATTCAGCTGCAACCACCCCAATTTCCGCCAAAGTCAGGGAGAGATATCCATCAATATAGATCCTTTATCCCCAACACTTACATCACTAATACCGCAAGACCCGCGGACCCTGTTGGGACCCAGGGTAGTGTATCCCACCGCTGTCAACCAATTGTTGCGATTTTGGTGTCCGAACGGCTATTAAGCTTGCGTGGCTGGTGATGTGGCAAGTGCCGGGTGATCCAGAGGCCCGGGGCGACGTCCAAGAAATGACAAAAAAGGTTAATTTACAGGACGATGGTTTACATGTACGAGCACGCGTACGAGCACCGTTACGAGCATGAGCACGAGTAGGAATACACTTCCACAACACTCAAGATCCACTTTTAAGCACTTCCTTTTCTCCTTTCTGTCGTCGGGTAAATTCGCTGTTCTTCTCGGCCAACCACAATAGTTGAACCGTTGTCGAAATCCCGCCCATGAGGTCGCATCGTTCGGCCGAACTCCTCCTCCAATGTTGCACGAACGCCCCCGCATACGAGTCAATGACGTGGCAAACTGGGAACGTGATGTCCACATCGTTTCCACGGAAGTCCTCGAAGTTGGCCCCTTTTATCAATTAATGGGTCATTGTGACGGTCCACTTGTCAGGGTCAGGTTCCGGTAGAGTGGTCTTCACGGTAGTCATTGCTTCCACCAAGGGCGGCGGCTGTTGTCGCCTCGACGTGAGCGCCTTTGTTTGCGTACGTGTCATAGTCTATGTCGGGTTCAGTCTAGTCCAGGCGGACGCTCGTCTCGCCCGTCAACTTTGGTGACGCTGATTTATTCGCCAGCTCCCTGGTCATTAGAAAACGACGATGCAGCGTGAAGGGCCTTTCATAGCTACACGCTCGCCGGTGAAGCGTTAATCGGCGAGAAGGGATGCCGGGTATAACAATGCTAAACGCCAATCGTAACAACCCGAACTGGTGGCATAATCCAATAGTTTCATCGGAAGAAATCGGACAGACGTCTATACTACTGCGTGGATACGACCGCTCGGAAGACACGATCGGCGATAGCTGTATGGGACCACTCTCTGTGCCCCGTACACAATGTCCAGCTACGATGACTCGACTGTGGCAGAAGTATACACGCGATAGCGCCTACCATAGAACATCTCCCCCGCACTTGTCACCGACTTACAGGCGCCCTAGCATCTTCACAAGTTCCATGGAAGGAAACTTCAGGAAATTGCGTGACAACAGAGTCATCACTATCCAAGAAGTACGTCAATTACAACAGTACCCAACAAAAGCGCTAGAAATATTCTGCTTTCCTGGCCACTTGGAAGTGTCAGAGAATGAACGAACAAATCAGCTCGCCGACGAACTGTTAATTCAGGCCCCCGACACAATGGTTCATCCAGGCTCCGCGATTGCGTACCAAGCCCCGCCAGCTAAGAACTGTACCCAAAAGTCCTAATTAAGGAAATTTACAAAGCTCTGCTCAGATCTCTCCCGCGAACAAGGCACGCTAATACGCCAGGCCCAGACGAGCACGATGATAACTCCCGCCCTCAAACATCTATTCCGTAGCCTACTCAAGTAAGACCCACACCTTGTCCATACTGATAGAGTAACCCAATGTATTACACCCTAGTCTGGCAATGTTTAATTTTGGTTTAGGTACCCTACTATCCTATTCATATGGGTCTAACAAGTGTTTGCTTATACTGGATGCACTGCATATAACGGAACCTGTAATAAAGAAAGAAAAATGCTACGCTATCCCACCCCTAACATGCAATCACTATACCTCTCACTAACCCCTGCTGCCGAGTGGCTGACCAAAGCCGTCGTGCTCGTACACCAACGTTACCTGGCCGACTTCATCGGAACAGCGCCGAAGAACTGCGTCAGCGAGGCACAGGGACATAGGGCTTTGACACTATCGCACCCTTACTTTATAATAAAGTGTTCTCTCTCGCATTCTCTGGCAGCAGCTCGCTTCGCCGACGGCGATGTACTCAAATGGCAGTGGGTTTTTTCTTTGTCTTTTTTTTTTTTCAGATGAACCAGGCAACCAAAGAAGCTAAGGGCTTTCCTGAACGATGCGAACCAAAAAAAAAAAATACAATCTTGTTGCGGAATTTGAGTGGAAACGAAGCAGTAAGAAGCCAGTAATGGTCTATGCCGCTTTCTCAGTCATCAGAAACCCGCTTCTACAAGTTGCTGTAGAGGGGCGTACTTAAAAATAATATTTAAAAAGTTGAGGAGTCATTCCACTCTGTGAAAGTGGATCACCAGCGAAGCTGTAGCACATGACACAGGGTTATACAAGGGTACATGTATTTATTTTCATCATTTGGTAATGATAGTGACGATAACATTGTGATTACTGCGATATACAGTGATTGGTTAGGTTACATCCGAACCAATCAGTCAACTACTCAATCTTGGCCGCAGTTAAATCTTTACAAGATCGTTGTTAAGTAGTTGAGTGACTTGGGTTGGTGTGGTACTTCAAAGCAAACTCTTCTAGTACAAACTGAGTGAACCATTTCTTGTGTGGTTTTGAAATGATCACATTGAAGTCTCCAATGATGATCGCAGGGGCAATGTCATCACGGCTAACCCATACAAAGTACGTCGTCATGAACTTCTCGATATGCCACTAGAGTGTGCCAGGAGATATATGCACAGCGGATATCACAATTCCGTCTTTCATTTGTACGGCACAGACATCCCCACAGTCGGTGGCATTGTCATCTTGTGAGCCAAGTATGCTTGGTTGTAAATACATTTTGTCCTTTGCGTATATGGCAACGCCTCCTGCTCATGAGTCCATGTGTTGTTCACAAACGGTTACAGTATACCCATCGACTTGAAACAATGAATCTTGATTTATTCATTTCATTATTATTATTATTTCATTATTATTATTTATTATCATATAATTATTTGGGGGGCGGAGGGCCTGAAGCCAGCCTGCTTCACCTCCGCCGCGGGTCGGCCCGGCATTTTACCATCTCCGGGATCGCCCCGCGCTCATCTTTGTTTAATTGTTGACGTACGGACAAGAAAAATACATGGAACCTTAGCCACATACAGCTTCGCTGTAAATGATCAATAAATAAATAAATAATGAAAAAAAGCCTGCACGAAAGATAGTTTCAGAGACTCGAAAGTGTTGTGTGCTGCCGGTTTTCACATGGGCCAAGAACAGGGCTCCCTTTTTACAATCTGGGGCACACACTACTGACTTGAATTCGAATACATTTTCCTGAGTACACAAATAAGTACAGAAGAAGGGCAAGCAAAGCAAGCGAGTTATGTTCTACGTGCCTCCCGGTCACAGCGTAACTCAATACGTGAAGCAGCGGCTTTTGCTACCAGCCAACTTCGTCGGCTACCGCCAGGATACACCATTGCGTTCAAAGCTCCGCGCAACTATTCGGTATGTACAGTGTGGGTTTATGACACCACGTTCGCGTATCCTGATATCTGTGGAATCATAACGCGAAAAAAGCGTATAGAAGGCCCTCATCAATAGCGGGATCGTAGGTGCGCTCAATGACATGCGCTACCGCGCCCAAGACTCACTGCAGCATGGCTGTCAACATCGAGCAGCCTATGCCGATGCGCATTGCCAGAAGCGAGCCGTTCTTTAACTGTCAGAGTGTCATTGAAAAAGAGCGCGACTAGAAAGAGCATGCGAATCGGGGGGGAAAAGATTACGGACCATTGGTGCCACGAGAATGTACAGTCGCATGCAATATGAGCTGCAGCATATGATGAAAGGGGTTTCACGAGTGCACGGCAGCGCCGATACACAAATATTTCGTTTAATAAATACCAGTAATTGGTATGGTGTTTACTTCAATATTTCGTGTATGGTTGCCTTCATGCAGTCTTGGGGCTCCTTCGACCACGGGCACCGTGTTGTAGCTCATATAGCTTCGTCACCTGGCACGCAAACTCTCTTTAACAGCGTGGAACACCCCAAATATAAGGCGCACCAGGTTGTACGAACTGAACCATTCGCTACAACTCCGACCTCCACCCGGACTTCACCGGCAGGAGGCATCGCTTCTATACCGACTGTGGTTGGGAGTGGCTTTCACGGATGCGTACACTACCTTGATTGGAATGAACGACACTGCCGTATGCGACGTCTGCGGCGTGGAAGAGAACATCGAACATTTATTGTGCCATTTTCATCGATTTCAGTGGGAAAGACAAACATTATCTATTGCATTGCGACGACTGGACGATCGGCCGTTGTCTGTGCAGGTGCTACCTGAAGACCGTCCCTATCGCTCGTCGGCCCACAAAGCTACGAAAGCACTTTTGTCTTTCTTGAGTGCGACTGGCTATGTGAACGCCTTTGACTAGCTCAGGCCCTCCGCGTGCGTGCGCGAGCTCACCGCGGCTTTCCTTTTCCTCCCCTCCCTCTCTATCTATCTTATCTTTCTATTCCCTCTTTCTCATCACCCAGAGTAGGGTAGCCAACCAGGCGCATTTCTGGTTAACATCCCGGCCTTCTCTCTTTACTTCCTCCTCCTCCCCCTCCTCCTCCTCCATATGGCACGGGACTGTGCTTACCGGTGGTCTAAGAAGGTGGGTCGTGAGGGCGTGCCACTCCCCCCCCCCCCCATCTTCTCTTTCAAGAAACATGTCGGCCCTTCAGCGCTGACAAAACTGAACGCGAAGTGTGAACTCCCTTAGACGCTACCTTTAGATCTACCCCTGCCTAAACATGACATGCAGCCATGGCCTCAACATGACCAATGTCAATCGCGATGTATATCTATCTATCCCACACGGAGTTCAGCCAGCGAGAATATACCGGATGCTTCAGCGAACACTTTGAATTTTTTTAAAGTTTGCCTGTAGCAGATAGCACAATTCTAGTTCATGAGCTGGTCTACCCGAAGAGGCGGACATGCAGGAAAAATTGAAATGCATAACCGACTGGTTAACAAAATTTCACCAATTAAAGGGTTAACAGCGCACACAGACGAGGCCATAGTAAGGAACAACAAGACACAGCGCTGTGTCCTGCTGTTCTTCACTCTGTCCCCGTCTGTGTGCGCTGTTAACTCTTTATTATTTATTTATTATTTCACAATACTGTCAATCCCGATAGGGATTACTACAGGAGTGGGCACATGGGCATCAAAAAAGTACAATATGAGCAACACTGAACAAACAAGAAGTTAGCATAGAAAAACATGGACACTTACATTCATTGAGTAAAACATTGGTCTTCACACAATTGCTCTTGCAAAAAAAAAAACTAAGTTGTGATCGCGACTGTTTCTTCTAAATGGTTTGTAGATGTTTCTAATGTTGGCTGGGCAGTATTAGCAGGGTTTAAGCAGTTCCACTCTTGTGCAGCTCGCGGAAAGAATGAAAAGAAAAAAGTATTGTTGTTACAAAGAAATTCTTCTAGCGTGAAAGCGTGCATATGCCGAGTCGGTCTGGTGCGTTTGTACTTTACAAAGGCGGCGGGATCCAACTTCAGCGCACTGTGTAATACTAAGTATAGGACTTTAATCGTTGAACCTTAGCTCGAATTCCGAGGGTAGCGAGGCCTGCGCGAGAAATAAGTTCGGTTGGTGAATCTGTGCGTTTAAAAAGATTATAGATAAATCGGGCAGCTTTTCTTTGTATGCGTTCGAGCGTATGAATGTGGTTTTTGGTATGTGGAAACCATACTATGTTGGCATATTCGAGTGCCGGTCTGATAAGGCTGACGTAAGCAAGCTGCTTTGTCTGGCTGGTGGAATGCGATAAGGTGCGTTTGAGGTAGAACAGTTTGTTTAGGCCTTTTTTAGCTACGTACTGTATGTGCGCATTCCAGCCGAGGTCGGATGAGATGATAACACCTAAGTATTTATACTGGGTGACGCTTTGGGGAACAGTGCCGTTGAAACCGTACGGGAACTGCAGGCTTGATTTTTTGTTTGTGACCGACAGGCAGACAGTTTTGTCGGGATTTATCACCATTTGCCAGTCTGCACACCACCCCACTACCTTATTTAGGGAATTGTTCAGTTTTGCTTGATCTTCGCGGTTACTCACAGTATGATAAAGAATGCAATCGTCTGCAAAGAGGCGAATGGTGACGTCGACTTGGTTTGTTACATCATCTATGTACAATAAGAACAGAAGTGGGGCCAGAACAGAGCCCTGGGGTACGCCGGACAAAACAGGGACAGCATCAGAAAGGTGATCATTGTATTCTGCGTATTGGGAGCGGTTTGACAGAAAGTCCTTGATCCAACGAACAAGAGGGCCAAGCAGGCGGTTAAGCTTGTGAAGCAATTTAAATGGGAAAAACGATCAAATGCTTTAGAGAAATCCATAAAGATTATGTCTACCTGTAGTTGCTCATTAATGTTTTGAGTTAAGTCGTGAAGGGTTTCCACGAGTTGGGTGAGTGTTGATAAACCGTTTCGAAAATCGTGCTGGTTTAAATGGATTAAAGTGTTTGATTCCATGCATTCTGTCAAGTCTTTCAAGATTATGTGCTCTAGTATTTTGCAGCACGTGCATGTTAATGAAATTGGCCGGTGGTTAGACAGGCAAGATGTGTCACCTGATTTTGGTATGGGAGTTATTTTTGCAACGTTCCACTCTGCAGGAAGGCAGCTCTCACGGAGTGACCTTAAGAAAATTAAATGAAGAAACTTGCTTACTGGTTCTGCGTACCTTTTCAAGAAACTGTTCGGAATTTGACCTGGACCATTGCTTTTCTTTTCATCTAAATTCAACAAGAGAGATAATATGCCAGTTTGTGATATCTTTGAGGTACCCAAAAAGCTTTCTTTCCAGTGGCTAGGGACAAGATGGTTCTAGGAACCATTGTCGACGGTGAAAATGTATTGAAAGTACTTGTTAAATGCGTTAGCTTTTTGCTTACTTTCCTGGGCATTCAGGGAGGGTACGCTAGAGTGCTTCACGCTTACGTAGCGCCAGAATTTTTTAGGCGAGTTCCTGATAAAGATGTATAATGAATACTTGAGGAAACTGTTTTTGGCACAGCGTATTTTGCTTTTTAATGGCGTCGTTAGCAGTGTTATTTCCGAGTCAGTTTTTTTTTTTTTTACACATATGCGATTTTCTTCTTTTCCTAAGCCTCTTTATTTTGCGCTTCAAGTGGATTATATCTCGACATACCCAAGGACTGCGTTTTCTAGTTTTTCTTTGAACTCGTGGAACAAAGGCGTTTATACAGTGCGTCACAACGGTTTTAAACTCGGTCCACACCACATCAATAGACGACTGCTGGTCGGAAGTGAGGTAAAAAAAAAAGATCTTTGTAGGCAAGGTAGGTCATGATAGTTGCATCGTCTGCTTCTTTGAACAAGAGCACTCGCTTTATAAGACCGATCGTTCGCACAGGCTTTGGAAATTGCAAAGAATAAAATATGATCTTGTGGTCAGATAATCCTTCAAGAGGTTCAAAGTGAACAGTATTCTCAAGGAAATGGTCGCTAAAAACACAACGTTTAAGAGTGAACTTGAGCTACCGACAACCCTGGTTGAGAAATCGACAATTTGTGTCAGGTTATATGCTAACTGGATATCTGATATGGTGTCAAGCGTAACATTTCCCTGGGTCATTGAATTCCACATTATGTCAGGCAAGTTGAAGACTTCCGCCATTATTATTTTGCTACCATAGGATGTGTGTTGTTGCATGTATTCTGAAAAAGATTCCAAGAATAGTGATGCTTTACGAATAACATGCTTTACGAACTAGCCCACCAAGCCATCCTTGTGAACTTCACTAATTAAGTTTTTAACTAATTACTCTATGGCCCATATTACAATTTACAAATTCTAGCCGTGGAGCTCGCAAGGCTGATCCACTTGGAACCAATTTTCTGGATGGCACCAGTTTCGAAATGTTAATTCCCGAACATTGCGGATAAATGCATTGGCGTTCCCGCTTCGAGTAGACCACCTGAACTAGAACATAAACTAGAATTGCGCTATCTGTCGCAGGCAACCTTTAAGAATTCGAAAGTGTTCGCTGAAACACCCTATACATAGTTTCTTATTTCGCGAAACCCGTGGGCTGCAGACTTTTGTCAATGAAAATCTAGGATCCTTGAAAAGTACTTCGCTTTGAGGAGGTATACACACTACGCCAACATGAAAGGGAACATTTAATCTGTGTCGATTAAAAGGTGCAAGTTTGAACTTAAATGTTGATTGTTGTGTAGTCATCGTGCGGAACAATCCGCCTAATGGAGCTTTGATTTCAGTCAAGAAAGAGAGAAACTACCGGCTTTTAATGAGTCTGGTATTCCTTTTCGTATAATGAAACGCCGTGCATGTTATTTCATGACGTATACATATGTTACAGAAAGCTGAGCATAGTTTGCGTCAGCTGTAGTACGCGTTAAGGCCAAGGCTCTCCGCATGCTGCTTCTGGAAAGCACGTCGGGGAAGGTGAAACGAGGAGATTCGCCTAATTGGGCGGGGGAGGGGGGGGGAAGAGGTGTGGGCGTCCTAACACTTGACGGCTTCAACCCCGCCTCCTCCTCACCCCCGTTTGTCAACAGCGGCGGCGGCCTGCCCTTTTGCCACGTTCTCGCACCCAGGACCTGGCGGGGCTGCACGGCCGCAGAGGAGACGGGCGGCGCTCGGAATTGCCCGCGTATTCCCGCCATCGGCGGTTGCCGGGTCGGCGATCATTCAGCGGCGCGCGTCGCCCGGCCGCGGGCGAGAGCGTCGGCGCGCGCGCGTGCGGCCGAGCACGTACGCACGGCGGCAGCGCCCACGTCGCCGCGTGTAACGAGTTACGGAACCGGCAGGTCCCGCGCCTCCGAAGTGGAGCCGCTATACAACAGCACGCGGAAGCCGCCGACAATGCGCCTGACCCCCGCGGCTGGCTGCAGGGCCGCTGCGGCGGCGGTGTGCATGGGCTCGATCCAGGTCAGGCGGTGCGACCCCGGGTTGCACTGCTGCGGCCGCGCCGTTTACGGCACAGTCGCCGCGCACGGACGCCCGGCTTTTTGAGGCCAGTGCCTTCGCCAGAAGAGATGGGACACGCGACCGGCACCACGCACATATGCGCGTCCCTGTCGCGAGTGCGCGCCGGCGACGGGCTTTGGCGAGCAGTGTTTCGAAACCTGCCAGTGCGCGCTTTGCGATAAAACGAACGTGATCGCAGATGATACGTGGGAAAGTCGCGGGAGTTCGTTCTCCCGAACGCGAATCGATAAAAGCAATTTCGTTGAAGTTGGAACTGACATAGTCCTCTTGTTGGAAATCGAAGAGATATGGCCAATTGAGGATTTCAAGGAATTTGGCCACACTGTTCCGCAGGCAACTGTAGTTGGGTGGGAAACATGTAAGGATGGGAGTATATGTGTCAGCATTGGAGCACCGCCATGAAGAGCAGCTTACTTTAAGAAAAAAAACAAGTATACGGGCGTGCGCGGATCGCCATTCATAATTCTACTACGAATAAAAAGATTTCGAGAGCATATAAATAAGCACATCCTTACAAAACAAAAAAAGAAAGAAAAGAGAAGGTAATCAACAACGAAATCGTGCAATCCGGCGGAGTTGGATTGCACCACACGCAGCAGCAGGGCCACGTCGGCCAACCAACAATCGTTTAGAGATCCAGTGCACTGTTGGGGCGTGTGCTGGGCACTGCAAGCCGGGTGTCGATCGAAGTCCTTTCGAGAAGACCGGCCTCTGCGTCACGTAGCAGCGCACAGTGAACGCGGAGGAGACGTGATTCGTGAGCGCCTGCTTTCATAATAAACGAGGTGCAGGTTTTCTGCAAGCGCTCAAGATGCCCGTGTTTTCTGACGCCTTACGATCGATTGCGAAAGTTGTGCAATTCGCTTGGCTCCCCCACACGCAGCATGCAAAATGGAGAAGGCAAACCTCGGGAAACGCAAATTTGAAACCGTTTCTTTCTGTCTAACGTTATGTAACACGTTTGGGCAATCTTTTTTTCCCACTTAGAATGCGCGAATGGAATCATGCAGTTAAATCCAAGTTTCACGGACGCCGACACATTGTCTGCTTTCACCGCAAAATTGGAGACTACACCTAACCTTTAGTAGCGTCATCAATGCTGTGTCATACAATGACACACGCGGCGTTGCAACTGTGAGAAGAGCCCACTTTATTAGGCGTTCGTCGTTAAGTAGTTTCCTGGTGCGGCAGTGTTGCCCGACTTCGTTGGTACCCGGCCCCCTACCGGTACATCGTCCCTTCTCTGGAAAAGCTGCTCAAGGAATGGAAGACACATACGCCCGCAGGTAGTCTGGAGGCCTTCGCACTCGAGTAGAGCATCGTAGAGGTGGAGTCGTAGGTCACCATTTGGTGACACCGCAGAGGTGGGGTTGTGCTCTTCTGTAGTTGGCTCCTGGGATGTCCCTGCAGGTTCGGGGCCCTGTGGAGTTTGTGTCATTGCTTGACGTGATGTAACCATTTGGAGGCCCTGCATCTAGCACAAGGTCATCTCTCGGGGCCTCCTCTGGCTCAAAGGACTCATTCGTTTTTAGAAGGTGTTGTCGATTTCTTCTGTACTGTTGACCTCCTTCCGTGTGGACCCTGTAAGACCTTGGAGCCACAGAGCCGTCCACTTGAGCCTTAGGGCCCCACCACCCGTCCTGGTGTATCCTCACAATATCTCCTACATTTAGCATTGGGATAGGTCGACCACGTATTAAGTTCTGAGGATGCTTGTGCAGAGGATTTCCATTGGGTGTCCACCCATTCTTCAGTGCGGTTGTTCGGTAATTCAACAGTCCCACCCAGAAATTTTGTTTGCGTGCTCTCTGTTCTTTTTTCGATAATCGCTTCACTACCACAACTCCTCTTTCAGCCAAGCCGTTGGACCTAGGAAATCGTGGGCTGGAAGTTGTGTGGGTAAAATCGCACTTGTCTCTGAACGCCTTGAAGTTAGTCACGAGATACAAACTGGGAACCTCCATCTGTGCACACTTCCAACAGAATTCCATGGCGGGCAAACATAATAGAAAATTTGGCGACTACAGGCATACTCGTTGTCTGGAACAAGCACTCGACTTCATGGTATTTCGGTAAGGTAGCTCCTGCCACCGTACTCACAAAGGTCAGCATCAATGCGCTGCCATGGTTTCTTCGGGGCTTCTCTTAGTATCAGAGTCTCTGCTTCTTGTCGGTACGCAAACTGTCAAGTTTCGCATCGACTAACCGATGTCGCTATGTCAGCATTCATTCCTCGCCAGTACATCAACAGCCTTGCGCGGGCCTTTTGCACTTGTTAACCCCCAAGTGTCCCTCATGTAGGTGCTGCAACAGCTCATGACGTAGACTTTTGGGCATCACCACTCTGCTGCCCCGGAGCATAATTCCATCAATATACGAAAGTTCAGAGGAAAATGCAGCTAGTTCCCCCAGTACAGGTCTCTGCTTGTGTAAGGCCTCTATGACGTGCTCCAGCTCAGCATATTCCCCTGTTGCTGAGGCCATTCGGGCTTTCATGTTGTCACTCACTAGGACTGAGAGGACGTGAGCAGCGTGGTCAGTAATACTATCCTGGTGAGGGTTTGGGTTACCGGCGGCTGCCCTTGGGATCCGCGACAGGGTATGGGCCAAAACCAACTGCTTCCCGGGCATGTACTGGAACACAACATCAAGCAGCATCAGTCTCAAAAGATATCGCTGCAGACGTGGGGGCATTTCACACAAGTTTTGCGTTGCTATCGCAAGGTGCGGCCTGTGGTCCGCCTCGACTAGGACTTCGTAACCTACTAGAAAGTCTCTAACGCTTTCACAAGCAAAAGTCTCAGCAAGTGTCTCCTTCTCGATCTGTGCATACTTGGCCTCGGCGGTAGATAGCACTCGCGATGCACAGGCCATAGGGCGCCAGCCTTGGTCATGCTGTCGGAACAGAGAAACGCCTGTAGCAAAATTTGACACATCGGCTGAGACCTTCGGCAGTTTCGCTGGGTCAAAAACCGCTAGAACAGGCGCTGATGTGAGCATATCCAGTAAATTTTTCAATTCGTGATCATGTTGGGCTTGCCATACGAACGCAGTTTCCTGTTTTATCAGGTACCTCAGGGCCTCCGTTTTCTTCGAGAGATTCGGGAGGAACTTCCCAAAATAGTTTACCGCCCCGAGAAACATTTGTACTTCTATCTTGCTGGAAGGACGGGGCATGTTAGTAATACAGCAGGTCAGGGTCCGGCGTAATCCCAGCTTTTCTTATGCGGCCACCCTAGAATTTTACTTCCTCCGTGTCTATTCCCTGTCCCTGTCCGTCTATTGTGGACCGACTAAAGGTGTGTCACTCACTCACTCCTCCCTGGCAAATACACATGTGTACTTGTTTAGGGTTAGTACTGCACTTCTTGCTGCTTCCAACGCCACACGAAGAAGCTTGTCATACTCCTTTGTCGCCGCTCCCCAGACGAGGATATCGTTGATGTGCCCACGATTTCCACGTAGGTATTCAAATATTTCGCTCATGTGTTTTTGGAACACTTCGAGGGCAGACGCGATCCGATAGGGCAAGCGTAGGAACCGGTACCTTCCGAACGGGGTGCCGAGCGTGCATACCTTATAGAAGAGCTTTCATCGAGAAGGATCTGATGGAACTCGCAATTAACGTTTAGCTTGCTGAACTTGGGTGGCACTGGTTAAGTCTGCCTCAGTGTCTTCCAGATGCGGGAGTTCACGTTTTAGGTTTCGGTTATTCTGACGGGGTCCATGCAAATTCTCAGCCGGACATCTATTTTATGAACTATGACAAGCGGACTCGCCCAGTCTGCAGGCACAGCGATCTTGGCCACAATTCCTGCAGCTTCCATGCGGGCGAGTTCCTTTCGAAGCGGTTCCCTGAGTACGGGGGGAACTCGCCGAGGAGGCACAGGGACGGGCCGTGCATCTTCACTCAACTGAAGATGACATGGACGCCGAGTGCACCCTAGACCTCGAAACAACGTAGGAAACTCCTCCTGCCAGTCTGGTCGGCCCTGCCAACGTCATACACTGGCGAGACGGGTCTGAATTGCTGAGATGACTTCAGGCCAAGCAACGCTCGCCTGCCCTTCACAACAAAGAACGGTACGATTTATTGCCTGCCTTCCAGACGGTGGCGTCGTCTTTCCCAAGTGATGTATAATGTTGCCGTCGTAGTTCGTGAAAACCGTGTTGCATTTGCGAAGAATCGGTTTTCCGAAGCGGAGCTTTCGGAAGTGTGCATGCGGTAAGATGTTTGCTTGCGCTCCCAGTGTCCACTTTTAGCCGCGTCGAGAGGCCAGCCACGAACCCGTTCACAATCCAGTCTCACCGACCTGAGACGCTGTCGATGCACTCTGTTAAAATATCGAAGTTTTCCTCCGATTCATTTGCTGCTTGCTGTGCATTGCCGGTGAGTGGAGTGCTAACTCCATGAGCCCTGGCGTATTTGCAGCATGAGGCGAAGCGATTTTTCCTCTTGCATGACGCACAAGTGCTGCCCCCACACTGGGCATCTTCTTAATTCATGAACCTTTCCGCAGTAGCCGCACCGCCCACGATTTGCATTTATCTCCGGAATTGCCGGTGTTCTGTAGATCCGGTGCACGTTCGCTTCGCTGCTAGCAGCGTTCTCGAGCGTCCGGTTTTGCAACGCCGCCTCCTCTGCCGCTTTGTAGTCCTCGGTTGTTTCAAGTGTAATATTCTTCTCGCGCAGGAGTCGGGCACGGAGCTTCTTCTCGCACATGCCGCATACCAGCTGGTCTGGGACCAAAGACTCGTGCAAATTACCAAAGTTGCATGTCTTCGACTTGCGTTGCACATCCCGCAGAAACTGCTCGAAGGGCTCCCTCTTGTTCTTGGCGGGAGCGAAACATGTAGCGTTCGTAAATTTCGTTCGTCTTGGGACTACAGTAGTCCTCGAATGCATTGACAATAGCGTCATAGTACAAGCTGTGTTTTCGATAGTGGAAAGGCGTTGAATAGTTCGATGGCGTCGGGTATCGCGACGTGCAAGAAGATGGTGGCTTTTTGCGCTGACGAACGTTCTTTGTCCGAGGCCGTCGCCTTGAAGAAAAGTTCAGTGCGTTGACGGAAGCGTTTCTAGCATCCCGCTGCATCTTTACACAGCACCAGTCATTCAGGAAGCGGCAGGCTATTCATATTTAGCCAACGAGTTACACTTCTGACACCATGTATCAGGCAACGACACTAACACAGCGTTGCAACGGTGAGAAAAGCCCACTTTATTAGGCGTTCGCCGTTAAGTAGTTAATTAGGACCCCTACCGGTACAATTTTCACGCATACTCCCCCACTTGAACGTTATTTCTGTTTTCTTCCATTCCTGCGCTTATAGCATTTAATTTCCTTATTATAATACTTCGTAGTCGTGAGCGGCCAATATGCATCGGTTTCCTTGGTGAAAGAGAAAGATAAACAAACGAAGGGCATGGAGTTTAACGAAGGACGTGCCCGGTTGGCTACGTTTCACTTGAGGGGAAGGAAAGGAAGAAGAGATTGCTAATGCTACGGCACATCACTTCGTTCTGAACCATGTTTTGAGGCAACAACAACTTTGTTCTTGTTCTTTCACTTGTTTGTTTGTTCACTTCTTTTCCCGATTTTGTAATTGATTGCAACCCCGTGCCGGGTTGTGATTTGCTATTTTGTTTCTTTTTCTTTATAATTATTTTTTTCTAGTGTGTGCACAGTGCGCATGATTGTTCAATGTTAATTGTTTTTTTTTGTTAATTTACGATGTTGTTGTTCTTTGCTTGGAAAGCTGTTTAGGAGCAGATTTATTTCTTTGTAACTGTTTGCAATCCTGCTTCGGTGGTTGTATTTCATTTTTTTTTTGTGTGTGTGTGCAAAGTGCGCATGTGCAAAAAAATGTATGATCTTTGCTTCGAAAGGCCTGTTTAGCTCTGTCACTTTTGTTATAATTTGCAACACTTTTGTATTGCCCACCTGATGTATACTCTCAAACTGAGAATGACAATATTGAAAATCGAATATGAAACGTGTATGTATGTTATACTTGCATGTGAATAGTCTTCCCGATCTCTGCAAGCATACTTGCAAACACTAAATTTTCAAGCAGCTACAGCTAGCTTTAATTACAATAAATTCTTGGGTTTTATGTACCAACACTGCGATATGATTATGAGGTAAGTCGTAGTGAAGGACTCCGTAATAATTTTGGCCACCTGCGGCTCTTTAACGTGCACCCAAAGCAGGGTACACGGGGTCTTTTTTTAATTTCGGCCCCATCGAAATTCGGCCGTCGCGTCTGCGATTCGATTCCGCGCCCTCGAATTTAACAGACGGCTCATAAACTCACTGTTGCGCTTTGATGTACGACAGGAGAGGTGATGTCAACTGCTAACTTGCTACGTGGCTCACGTACACACGTTTCTCTTTCATTTTTTATTCTTTTTTCCTCACGTTTTTACCTCCCTCTTCCTTCATATGTGCTTAACTCCGCACAGGCTGCTCGACCGGAACCTGCTCCATAACTCTTCCGTCTTCCTCTCTATCTATACTCTCTCTCTCTCTCTCTTCACGTTCGTGTCGTTCGCATTGTCATCAAAACAACACTGTCACTTTTCACGAAAAGATAACGTGTTGCTCTTTCTTTCTGTTCGCATAAAATTAACTCCCAGTCTTACTAACAGCACATCCCACTATGTTAAAGGACACTGAAGAGAATGGACAGCCGAGATAGCCAGTTGATGACCGCGAAGCTGCATCGCTTGGAAACAGGGCAAAAGAAGACACAAGCACGCGAAGTCCGCGACGTCAAACCGACGTCATCATCGGCGCCGAGATTCCTTCCTCCCGAGCGCTAAGGGAAACACGTTAAAGTGGAATAGTAAGTTAGGCCGCATTTGTAAATGATACCCATGCAATAGCAAAGCGGGAATTCTCACTGTAAGGCGAGGCTTGGTAAGCCAGAAAGGACATAAAAACGAAATAGGGGGTGGCGACACCACCCTCGAGTTCTCTATACACGCGTCTGGTTGACCTCCCTCCCTCCCCTCCCTCCCCCCTCTCTCTCTCTCTGTCTCTCTCTCTCTCTCTCTCTCCTGTCGACGTCTGCTAGCGTCTGGCGTAACGTCACCGGTAAAGAAAGGCTAGATCGCATTCTAAAGGAACCAAAGACTTCGCCTAGGAATTTTCGAGAACTTGTGCTACGCCATGGACAGCGGCCCTAATGCGAGAAGATACTTTTGAGGTCATCACACTGACGTACAAGCAGTGTGGTTTCAGCGCTAAATTCAAAGAAAGGAAAGCTTTCCGCTTCGTCTTCAGCACTGGTATGACAACCCTGCTCCGCCAAATGAATGGAAATAGAGTTTTGAAGGAATACTGTACCTGTATAAATTTGCCAGCGTTGCTTAGAGTGACACCTTTCACCGTCGCTGAACTTCTCGCTATACTATCGGCGTTCCGCTTCACGGCTTCAGTAGAGAATGCGGAAAAATAGGCGACTTTTAGTGATTTTCGAGCCGATCTCCCATCACTAAAAAGCATAGACGAAAATGTGCTGAATACATATTTGTTGTACGAATCGCTGAAAGAACTCGCGAAAGAACTAAGTGAAAATAATCGCGTTAGAGTGTTTCACTGGATAGCAGGTCACTGCGATGCTCGTCGAAATACTGGAGCTTATGCAGCTGCTAATCGGGCGTATTCCTCTTTCGCGTAGTGAAGTCCGCTTGCTTCTGAGAGAGTGATTCCGTCGCCTCAGCAAGGATACCTGATTTGACCAGCAATCTAAGAGTTCTGAGTTGTTATTTATAGACCCGTGTATGAAAATGTTGATTCCGCCTTAAGTGAGAGATAACAGGAAACTTGATACACTGTTGCACTGTCTGCGACTTGGTGCGTTCCCGAGTCCGGCAAACGCGACCATATGTAGTCCGGCCACCCAGACGAAGATGTGCACCACCGCCTTCTCGAGTTCCCTATAGGTACGAAACTGCTAGGTGCAATTTGAGCGCAGATTTAATGCTACTATATCGATGGCCATTTACCATAAAAAATGATAATAATACTTGACCCCTGGCTAACAGCGGGGCTTCAGAGAAAAGCGCTTGTCGCTTTATAAGTTTTCTTAGAAAACATCAGTATCTTAAGTCTATATTAAATTTTTGTGTCCGCTGAAAGATGCATGCATGATGTAACTCTATGCTTGTCAGGTTGTGAAATTTTTATGTGGTATGTTATAAACATAACGGGTATACTTACGGTCTCTGCACTTAACTTTATATGTTCTCGAACAATTCGAAGCACTTTTGTTTAAGCGTGCAACTTTATACATGTTCATCTTGTATGAGTTCCTGAATTCATGTACAGAACTTTGTGATAATGCTGACTTGCTGTTTATTGCGGTACTATTGTAGCGAAGTGACGCAGCCGTGAGATATCTGACGCATCAACTCACCAGGGAGACGGAAGATGAATGGGGATGAGCTCTGGCAGGGGCAAGTCCAAATCCGCAGGTACGACGACGAGAGTAACATTTGAACAACTAGATTTATTCTCTTGGTATTTACCTTAAGTTTAAACTGTACAAAATATATACAAGCAAAACGATGCCATACCCGTCGTCGTCGGCCTGCCTGACCGGCCTGGTCTCCCCTGGTACCGTTGTCAGATGGGAAGAGGACTTGGCAACCAGAGGCGCCGCGTCCCAGAGCTTTCATGTACTCATCAACCCAGCATCATTCGATACATTGACCCCGGTACTCCCCCACAACCCGGGCTGACTGGGTGGGGGGTGAAGATGCGCCGTCTGCTGCTGTCTACTTGCTCACCCTAAACTACCCCAAACTATTCCTTAAATAAGTTTCCCCAGCATCCAAGAGACACTTTTCTCCACCAATGGGCTACTTCGTTACTTCGACCAATCAGGCAAGCCGACATCATCCAATAAGCGGCAGAGTTCAAGGGGTCAAGAAATGGTCGCGTCAACACTCCGTACACAAAAGCACTCTGACCATAACTAATTGGCCTTTGACAGCCGAGCGTGAGAAGACGACGCGACATGTGCAGGTGTGACGTCAGGGGCGGCGGCCGCGCGGCAGCACTGTCCGCGGCGCCGTCGAGATCATTTGTGTACTAAGGTTTGCCCCGCGTCAAGGACCCCACAAAATTCCCCGAAAGACAGCAAAGAGGGCCGCGGTACACTCTCTTCGCGACACCTCCCCCATACGAAAAAGAGTGTCCCACTCGTTACAAATCATTACTGCAAAATAAAACATGGCTCAAGAAGTTAAACGCGCACATTAGGGATTCATATAAAAAACTGAAGTATCCATAAGTAAAATTGAACATTACATAAAACAAAACACGTTTTAACAAAATGGAAAACAAAATTGACAAGAAAAGAAACATCAAAGTTCATTCGCGCGCGCTACACAATAAAATTAACAATGAAGGTTATTCGCTGGCGTTGTGATACACATCAGTGTCCGTGTCGTAAGCAGTGATAGTTCTCGGATCGGCCTCGTTGTGGAATGTCTTCCAGTCGGAGTAAAGTTCAGTCCCATCGTCCGAGTCTTCTACGACGCGCACTCTTTCCCAAGTCTCTGTCTCGTACACACAATCACTACGCGAACCGCACTCGCGCACACCACCATTCAAATCGCACTCGCGCACAGCACCACTTGGATCACACACTTCCTCTCGATGTCCGTCAACAGACTCGTCGTCCGCGTCGTCATTATCCGAGCACTGTCTGACGTGGCACGGTTTTAAGCGCGCAACATTAACAACGTCGCGTTTTTTGCCAGTTCTATCCACTACCTCCCAGTTGTTCTCGCCGATTCGCCTAACAAGACGGAAAGGCCCGTGGTACCGGTGAAGGAGTTTTGTTGTCTTTCCCCGAGCTCTGAAGGGAGTCCACAAATACACCAAGTCCCCCGCATGGTAGACTGCACTACGTCGTTTAGCGTCGTAACTACGTTTGTTCTTTACTTGCTGACGCCTCTCCCGTTCGGTCACTAGCTCGCGAGCACGCTGCAGCCGGAGGGCCACTTTCCTGGCGTCCAGAGTGCAGTCGAAACCGCGTTCCGCGCCTAGTGCTACATCTATAGGAAGTGTGGGCTCATGTCCGTGAAGAAGAAAGAATGGGGTGAACCCGGTGGTCTCGTGGGTAGAAGAATTGTATGCAAAAAGCACGTACGGAAGAAATTCGTCCCAGTCGCGATGGTGCGAAGAAACGTACATGCTGAGCATATCGGCCAACGTGCGGTTGAAGCGCTCGCACAAGCCGTTCGCTTGAGGATGGTACGCTGTAGTAGTGGCATGCTCGCTACCTACAAGTCGGAAAATTTCTTCAGTCAGGTTGGCGACAAAATGCTGCCCCCGATCTGTTATCACTTTTTCTGGTGCCCCATGGCGTAAGACAATTTGCTCGACGAAGGCTTTAGCAGCTTCTGCAGCAGTGGCCGCTGTACACGCGACAGCCTCGACCCATTTCGTGTGGTAGTCAGTAACCACGAGGATGTAGCGGTTTCCTGCTTTGCTTTTAGTGAAAGGGCCAAGAAAATCCATGCCCACTTGTTGGAAAGGGCGACCTGCAGGTGGGATCGGCTGGAGAAAACCGGTCGGCTTTCCGGGTGGTAGCTTTCTCGTCTGACAGTCAGGGCCGGAGAGGACATACTTGGTGACGTGGCAAAACATCTTTGGCCAGAAATAGCGGCTGCGAATTTTCTCCCATGTGCGCTTGACACCGAGGTGGCCTGCCGTGATGTCGTCATGGCAGTGCCTCAGAACCTCCGATCTCAAACACTTGGGGACAACGAGTGCTGCGCGATCTTCCTGAAAGCCTTTCGCCCTTCTGTACAATACACCGTCGACCAGCCGAAAGCTCCGTGCCGTTCTTTTCGTTTTTCTGACAACGGGCGCACTCGGCTGCTCTAGGTGCTGTATTATTTCTTGCATCCAGGAATCCTCTCTTTGCCTTTTCCCGATGTCCACATGATCCAGCACGAGCAACGGTAATGGGTTTTCTTCGCTTGCTGGTGCGGGATCATGAGGAATGCGAGAAAGCGTGTCCGCATTTCCATTCTTCAGGCCAGGGCGATGTCGCAACGTTATGTCGAACTCCTGAAGCAACAGAGACCATCTCATAAGGCGACCATTCGGATTTCTCACTTTCATTAGCCAGGCCAGGCTAGCTTGGTCGGTCACGACTGTGAACTTAGACCCAAAAATGTACGGACGAAACTGTCCGCAGGCGTACACGACAGCGAGACATTCTTTCTCAGTGGTGCTGTAGTTCATCTCAGCCTTATTAAGGTGTCGGCTAGCATAGGCAATTACTTTCTCTTCGGATCCGATTTTCTGAACTAGTACAGCACCAATTCCATAATCACAGGCTTCAGTGTGCACCTCTATCGGCTTCCCGGGCTCAAACTGACGCAAAATGGGCGCCGTGATCAGCTTCTCTTTGAGGGATTGCATAGCCGCTTCGCAAGCTGCATCCCAGACGAAAGGGACATCCTTTCTAGTGAGGTTAGTGAGCGGCCGAGAAATACGAGAAAAATCCTTGATAAATCGCCGATAGTAATTGCAGATACCGAGAAAGCTCTGTACACCTTTCTTGTTTTTTGGTGGGGAAAACTTTTCAATCGCGGCCACTTTGTCTGGGTCCGGTCGGATGTTCTCGCCAGTGAGAATGTGACCAAGGTACTTAATCTCCTGTCGCGCAAAGCTGCACTTTTCCGGCTTCAGCCGCAAGTTCGCCGCGTCCAAGGCCGAGAATACGCTTTTCAAATCTTGCAAATGAGCGGTCATGTCCTTAGAGAAAATTACAATGTCGTCCAAGTAAGCCAAGCATACCTTCCAAAGCAGACCACTGAGTACTTTGTTAATCATTCTCTGAAACGTGGCCGGGGCGTTACACAGACCAAAGGGAACAACATTGAACTCATACAAGCCGAGCCCACAGGCAAACGCGGTCTTCGGCTTATCTTCCTCCTTGATTTTCACTTGCCAATAGCCCGATGTAAGATCAAGTGTTGTGAAGTATTTTGAGCCCTGTAGCACGTCGAGAATGTCATCGATTCGCGGCAGTGGATGTACATCTTTCTTCGTAACTTCATTCACCCTTCGAAAGTCGACACAAAAACGCCATGACCCGTTCGGCTTTTTTACGAGGACGACAGGTGATGACCAGGGACTGCGAGATTCCCTTATTATCCCATCGCGCAGCATTTCCTCTACTTGCTTCTCAATCAGGTTCCTTTCAAAAGGGGAGTGACGGTAGGGATGCTGATGAATTGGTCGAGAATCGCCTGTGTCGATAACGTGTTCTGCCATAGACGTCTGCTGAATGGGGTTGTTATCGCCAGTGAATAGGTGGCGGAAGTTGTCAATGAGCGAAAGCAACTCAGACCTTTCACCTGGACGTAAGTGGTCTCCAGTCTCCACGTCAAAATCCCGAGAGTCTTGCGTGTCTTCGGGGGCGATGACTGCCATTTGTGTATTGTGTATAGAAGTAGCCCATCCAAGCTTTGTTCCGCTGAGCAAATTTACTGGCGACATGGTGGGATTAGCGATCCGAATCACACCTGTCCCATGCACGACCTTGGTCACGGTACGAGCAACGTGAAGTCCGCTTTTGAGCGTGCTGTTCGGTTCGATGAGATGGACTCCGTCCCTTGCGACATTTACTTGGACAGCGATTTCAGTGCGAGGTTCAATGCGAATATGCTCGTGGCACCGCGCACTGAGTGCATCATTGTGTGCCAGGGTGCTCGAATTTACATGCAACCGAAAAGTTTCACCGTTGAGTTGGAGCTCACTCTTGGAGAAATCTATTAAAAGACGCACTGCTCGACAAAACGGGAGACCACCTAATAGCTCGTAGGGACAGTCCTTCACAATCAAAAACTTCTCGCGAACAGTTGTGGAGTCGAAATCAAGAGTTATTTCAGTTTCACCTTGGGGGGAGAGCAAGCTTCCGCCGATTCCTCTGATGAAGACATCTTTTCTTGATTTTGATGAAGCACATATTTTTTCAGCGAAATGCGACGAGATGACATTTACCGAGGAGCCAGTATCAATTACGAGTTTTGTGTCGGTACCATTTGCTCGTATCGGTACTGCTAAAAGCTGACTATCTGACATAGTGCATACGGGACGGCCGGACTGGCTCCCTAGGCCCGGCCGTTCTCGTTTCCCGAAGGGTTGGGTTGCCCACCCTGATTATTATTGGGCCCTCTCTGTTGGTTTCTGTCATCTCGAAACCGCGTCCAGCATTGGTGCGCGACGTGACCGATGCGACGGCATAGCTGGCATCGTGGACGCCCGTCGTCGGCACGGGAATTTCTTGCCGGCCAAGGCACCGGAGGACGGCGTACGTCTTCTTCAATAGCCTTCAGGCGGTCCGATAATGTGGCTATTGAGTCCGCGATCGCCTTTAAGTCCCTATCGCGGTCGGTGGCCTCTCGCGGGCGAAGATGTTCTGCCGCAGCGCAGGTAGCGAGACATGCCGGAGGCGACTGCGTTGTTACCACGGCGGGGGTCACTCCCGCGAAGGGTGCCGCGGCGAGTGGGTACCACGACTGCTGTCCGGCAGGGAGGTGGGTGCCGATCGCTTCTGGTTGGTATGTACGCGTCATCAACACAGCCTGATTAATCCGCTGCAGAATTTGCAAGAAACTTGAGCAATTGTCCGGATTAGCCATGATAATCTTCTCCTGCACGTCTGGACGCAGGCCGCGCATGAGGTGCCGTAGCCGTTCCTCTTCTGTCATAGAGGGATTAATTTTGGCGCACAGCTGCACAACATCGTAGTAGTATTGTTCAGGGGACTCTGATGGCAGCTGCGTGCGGTTTTGGAGTCGCAAATATGCGATCTCAACTGAGTGACGACTTGTGAAGGATGTTTTTAAGAGCGTCGCCCACTCTTCCCATGTATTAGGGGCACCCGTTAGAATTTGTGTGGTGTGCCACTTTTTCGCATTGCCATCTAATGCCAAATATAAAAATTTTGCTTTCGTCCCTTCATCCCAGTTGTTGAGGGAGGCTACGTGTTCGTAGCAAAGCAGCCACTCGGTTATTGACTCTTCCGGTGTGCCTCTAAAGACTGGCGGTCCGACGAAAGGTTTAGCTTGAGGGGTCGACATGGTAGCGAGAACAGTAGGGGGTTCGGTTATATTCGAGCTGTTAGAGCTAGGTTCTTGGGGTTTGTTGCCACGGCCCATGATATTAGTGCGTGGCCTTCGGTACCCAGCACACTCCACCACTTTGTAGCGAAGTGACGCAGCCGTGAGATATCTGACGCATCAACTCACCAGGGAGACGGAAGATGAATGGGGATGAGCTCTGGCAGGGGCAAGTCCAAATCCGCAGGTACGACGACGAGAGTAACATTTGAACAACTAGATTTATTCTCTTGGTATTTACCTTAAGTTTAAACTGTACAAAATATATACAAGCAAAACGATGCCATACCCGTCGTCGTCGGCCTGCCTGACCGGCCTGGTCTCCCCTGGTACCGTTGTCAGATGGGAAGAGGACTTGGCAACCAGAGGCGCCGCGTCCCAGAGCTTTCATGTACTCATCAACCCAGCATCATTCGATACATTGACCCCGGTACTCCCCCACAACCCGGGCTGACTGGGTGGGGGGACTTGGTTCGGGCCAACGGTCCTTCCCGGACAAGGGGGCTGTTGCGGTGCAGTCCAACTGAGGGACTGCACTCAACACACAAACAGCCATGTCGGTCTTGCAGGGCACAAGCCTGACTGACCCTCGGACTGCCCTGACGCAAAAGAGGTCAAGGCATACAACCATGGAGACCACCAAAGCCGTCCGCGGAGCAGCGCGACCACTTGAGGGTGCACCACCACCGGTTCCAGCTCTGGGTTCCACTGAGCCAAACAAAACCCCGTAGATCGACTGGCGCACACGGCCGAGTCGTGCGACCTTTGGAGCATGCATCATAACTTAATGGATAGCTTTCCACCTGACTCGTCAAAAATCACGGCAGGACGAGCCCACACTTCGAGAAACTTCTCGCCCAAGCGGTGCCGCTCCCGGGTGAGGTGGAACCAGACCTCCTTCCGTGCTTTCGCAAGCACTTCGTGAAGGCCCGGTGCCCGACCCCCGAAAATTGCATCGCAGCGTGCCAGCCAAACTTGGTATGAGCACTCGGCGAGGAGAAGCACGAACTGGTTGATCGCCTGATTGGGCAAAGGGTGCAAAAATCGGACTGTCTCATAAGGAACGCCTGGGAGCCTAAATAGACTAGCAACTCTTTGGAGAAGAGCTGCAGGAAGCAAACACTGCGTAAAGATATGAACTGAGTCCTCACGAGCGCCACAGAAAGGACACACTCCACGAGCCGGGATGGCTGTGAAGGGCCTGTAGCTCAACGGCAGGCACCCTCGCGCCAGGCGGTACATAAAGGTGGCTCGCCTGGCGTCGAGGAAACCGGCCGTAATGAGCTTCCAGTTTGGCCTGTGAATCGACAGGTCGTACCTTTGGCAATGTGGGGGGAGTCCTGGGGTGAGGATATCCACTAACTCTTGGAGTGGAGCTGAAACTACGTCGATGCCTGGGTGAACCTTGCGGAGGCTTACCAAAGAGTTGGCAGCCGCCGCATAAATGGTGGACGGGGTACCTGAACGAGGAACACAGTGGGAAAATGTGCTCTGCGAGAACAAGCGGAGTCGGGTGCTAAGAAAGAAGGAAGTTAAGCTTCGAGTTAGGAGCATATCCGAGTTAAGAGCGACCTGGGTCCACCTGACGTGTAGTGCAGTAGCCACGATGCCCAGGTCGGGAATTCCGAGTCCTCCCTTGTCCCTGGGCAACTTGAGCACCCGCCTAGCTACACAACCAGTTGTACCCTTCCAGAGGAAGCGAAACAAGACCCTCTCCAAGATAAGCTTGGTTCGGGTTGGAATAGGAGACACACACGCCACATACGTCAGAAAGGAAAACAGAAGTGAGCGAAGGATTGTCGCTCGAGCAGTCAAAGGGCATGACAACGCGCTGAATTCCTGAACCCTGGCTTCAAGCTTCTCCTTAGCCTGTTGCCAGTTTTCGGGAGAGAGACCATCTGGTTCGAACTGGAAGCCTAGAATCCGCAGCCGCGTTTTCACGGGGAGACCATGAACTGGCTGCGGACTGGAAGGAGTGGAGTTCAAGTACATTGCTGCACTTTTCGACCTATTCAACCTTGCACCGCTCGCCCCGCAGTAACTGTCCATGACCTCCAGGACGCCGCAAGCTGATGCTTCGTCCGGGACGACAATGGACAAGTCGTCTGCATAGGCAAAGAGTGCAACCGGGGGGGAACCTGGTGGAAGTAGGAACCTGCCAATTCTGCTGTCACAAGACAACCTCTGCAGAAGTGGTTCAAAAGCGAGTACGTAGAGGGCAGGTGAGAGCGGGTCCCCCTGTCGCACACCACGTCCCACAATGAACGCCTCCGAGAGGCGGTCTCGTATGAGAACAGCAGAAGTCGGTCGAGAATACAAAGCTTGGATCATCTGTCTAAAACCCACACTAAAACCAGCCTCTTCCAAAACACGGAAAAGGTACCTATGGCTAATGATATCGAAAGCCTTCTCCTGATCGAAGGAGCAAAGAATACTTGGAAGTTTCCTGGTATTTGCCCACAGGAGAAGGTCCCTTAGTGCTATACCGTGAAGCTGAGTAGAGCGCCCCTGGACACAACATGCCTGGTATGGACCCAAAACAGTGCTGAGCACTGGCGTGAGTCGCATACACAGGCACTTTGCTATGAGCTTATAATCGCAGTTCAGAAGTGTGATTGGACGCCATGCTCTCAGATCGGAGCTCCTCGACTCGTCCTTACAAAGGAGAGTGATTAACCCCTCTCGTTGAGACGCTGACAAAGTCCCTTCACTGAGTAGCCGGTTCACCAGTGATGTGAATGGCTTCCCTAACAGTGTCCAAAATTTAACATAAAATTCGACTGTCAGACCGTCGGATCCCGGACTGCGATTACGCTTCATAGACTTCAATGCCGAAAAAAGCTCGTCCTCATCTATGGCTGAGTCGCACACTTGCGGCGGCTCAGCTGGCGAAGCAAAAGGAAACGCAGTTGGAGTGGCAGCTGGTTCGGCATACAAGGTCATGTAAAACTGCCTCGCCAGTGCAAGAACTCCATCTGGTGAATCGACTATGCTACCATCGCTTGGATCTATTAGGGAAGAGAGAGTTGTGCTCTTCCTTGAGAGATGTTTACGTAGGACGTTTCTGCTGCACCACGCTTCCATTTCCCACAGCTCTGCTCGGGTTGTGGCCCTCAAGCCATCCCAGCGTCGCTGCAGGAGAATCCGAAGTTCCTTTCGGAGTGAGGCCAGCGCCGAAGCAACTCCAGGACCGCCGGACAGTGGCCTCGAGAGCAGGAGGATCGCGTCGGAGACGATTTTAATCTCCTCACGCTCCTCGCGCGCTCGACGCTTGCCCCAAGACCTGAAGCACTCACGCACTCTGACCTTCACGTCATCCCATTCTGTACCACTTAGATTCGCTCTATTGTGCAGCGATCGAAAAAGAATGGATGATACCTCTGCGGTTGCCTGCCTGTCTTTTAGAAGACGTGGATTCAGACGCCACGGTCTCTTCCCTTGCGGGACTATGCGAGAATCGGCGAACCGCAGAATTAGGAAGCTGTGGTCGCTAAGAGCAGAAGGAGTTAACCAAGAAGAATGCATACTAGGAGCCAGTGACGACGAGATGTAAAAACGATCGATGCGGCTCTGCATGCCTCTTCCTGTCCAAGTCATTCCTGACTGACCAGGGCGAAGCACACGCCAAGCATCGACAAGTCCCAGCCCGTCGACGAGCTCTCGTAGTACAACATTTGCACGCCTATCTTTCTGGTTTGGAGTCCCTCTATGCGGGATGCGATCAACCTGTTCGAACACACAGTTGAAGTCGCCTACAAGGATTAGCCGAGAGGGACCTACCAAGTAGGGTTCTAATGTAGCGAAAAACTCTCTCTGATCTTTAGACCGGGTTGGAGCATAAACATTAACAATTCGAATGCCACAATCAAGGTCCACCGACAAGACGCGGCCCTCGGAATCCCTGGCATGGCGAATAACAAGGCAGTCGAAATTCGGCATCAAAACGATGGCCGTACCTCGACTGCCCGTCGCGCCATAACTCCAGAAAGACCGAGTGCGAAAAATCCGGTCGAAGTGGCTGATCTGGCCTAGCCTATGAATAAAAGTTTCCTGAAGCACAAGAATATCTACCTTTTTGGATTTAGCCAAATTAATAACCTCTAACTGCTTAGAAGCACGCGACAAACCACGACAGTTAAAGGTAGCTATGGTGAGAGAAGAAGCCATTTTAAGGGAGAAAGAGATTAGCTAAGAGCTAGTAGAAACAAAGGAAGACAAAAAGAGCTAGGAAAATAAATAAAGAGCAGGCTAGTATTAGGTAATACTAGCCGCTAGTGACAAATAAGCAAAGACTACTTATGAGAGGGTCTCCAAAGATGGGGACCCCTCATCAGTAGACTCATAGGTTCTGTCTGAGAGCAACGAGCATTCGCAATGTCCCCATCCGCAATTGGGACAAGGAGGAGAACCCTCCGCGTCCGATGGGACCTCAGTATCAGAATCGGACGTTTCAACAGCACTGCGCTTAAATTCTGGAGGGCCAGTCTCCGAGCCCTGGGAGCCACCTTCGTCCGAGCTCGACTCATGCCCCGCGGCCGCCGCCCTGGCAGCGGAGCCAGCGCGGTGTGCGCGCCGGCTCTTACGCTTATGGTTCGACCGACGAGCAGTGTCAGTCGCGCCAGTCAGCGGTTCGGACGCGCCAGAGATAGCGACCGGCGTAGCGAGAGGCGTACCCGCCACGGAGGCGACAGCGACCGCCGCTTCAGCCTCCTCGCTCGCTGCCCCCTCGCACGTTGCCGTGACGGAAGGGGGAACGAGCTCGGTAGCGTCCACGGAATCGCTGCCGCGCTCGGCGGCATCGACCACGCTCAAGGAGCCCTGGCTCTCTCCTTCCTCTAAGGCAGCAACCGTATCAGCTACCGGCGAAGTCACCGCTTCCACGACGGCAGGGTTCTGCTGTTCTGGCCTCGCGGTCACTGACGAGTAGGTGCGGACACTACACGCCGAAACCGCATGGTCGCCGCCGCAACGTACGCACGCCGCGTCGCAGGACGCGTGGCCAAACTGCCCGCAGCGCGCGCACTGAGGCGTGTCGCACGCGGCGGCGTGGTGTCCTGCCATGTTACACCTACGGCACAATCTAACTACACCCTCGTACTCACACTGAACGACACGCTCACCTACACGAAGAAGGTTAGGAACGGGCCGCGCCATCTCTATCCGAATGCGCCGGTTTCCGGTGCCAACGGCAGGGAAACCGGGCACGCATTCTTCGGAGATCCCGTGAACCTTTCCGAAGACCTCTAGCTCGGAGACGAGAGCCTGGTCCGGAAGATCCGCGGGGTAGCCAAACACCCTAACCAACTTCACACGCACACCTCTATACTCAAAACGAACTTCCACATCCCGAACCTTCAAAGCGGGATCAGCTGAGAAGCGATCAACCGCGGCCTTATTCTTAAACGTTATCTCAAACCGTCCTGCACCAAAGTCCTGCACTGCCTTAAGGTCGTTCAAGGAAAAGCGCTTTACGAGCGCCTTGCAAACATCTACATTGGACGCGCCTTTCGGAACTCGCCCGAAAAACGTAAGCGGCCGAAGCCGCGAAGGGGCCACCATCGCGGTAAAAACCACGTGGCGCCCGCGCCTAGCCGAAGTTTAAGCTAACACTACACAAGGTAGGAAGCTAGAAACTCTCAGCTAAACACTGGAAAAAAACCAAGGACGAAAAGCGCCACCGGAACACCTCACCGAATCGAAGACAGCGGGTTGGAGTCTAGAAGAATCCGCACCGTAATCCTATCCAACCATCCGAGAGGGGCCCCACGTGGAGGGGATCCGTAGCACCGAAGCTCGAACGCACAAATCACGCCACCACAGCACCTATCCACGGCACCTGGTGAAGATGCGCCGTCTGCTGCGGTCTACTTGCTCACCCTAAACTACCCCAAACTATTCCTTAAATAAGTTTCCCCACCATCCAAGAGACACTTTTCTCCACCAATGGGCTACTTCGTTACTTCGACCAATCAGGCAAGCCGACATCATCCAATAAGCGGCAGAGTTCAAGGGGTCAAGAAATGGTCGCGTCAACACTCCGTACACAAAAGCACTCTGACCATAACTAATTGGCCTTTGACAGCCGAGCGTGAGAAGACGACGCGACATGTGCAGGTGTGACGTCAGGGGCGGCGGCCGCGCGGCAGCACTGTCCGCGGCGCCGTCGAGATCATTTGTGTACAAAGGTTTGCCCCGCGTCAAGGACCCCACAAAATTCCCCGAAAGACAGCAAAGAGGGCCGCGGTACACTCTCTTCGCGAAACTATTGTGCCACATTTTGTTACAAGTTTTACGACAATAGTTTTCTTTGCTAGGCAACGAGGAGTGTTCAGCGTCACCTAAAGCACCAGCCTCTTCCACGACATCAGCTAATAATAATAATAATAATAATAATAATAATAATAATAATAATAATAAGTCCCCTCAGAAATCTGTCTTTAGTAATGTCTCCGTCGCGGTCGCGCTGGCTGGTGCTGCTTGCGCACTGACCTCATCAAGTTGCTCGTCCATAACCTGGTGCCAAATAACGTAAAACTATTCCAGTATGTTTTTATTCCAATCTCGTTACGTCAAATTTGCGTCACCGAAGACGCAAGCATCGGTCGGTGACCCACAGGGTTGTTTGAATAGACCAATCAAATGCTCTCCTCGTTCATATCAAGCCACTTTTGTTTGCTTGAAAAACGAATAACATTGCCTACACTGAGCGGCTTGTCTTATCTAATTGGCTGAGAAGAGGCGAGGAGCACGCTCAAGTGGAGAGGGATTCGATGGGCCGAGCCACTGCACTGAAAATCGATAATCGGATGAAGAGGGTGGTGCCGGCGTTTGCGATTGGTCCGCTTTCCCTTACTTAGCTTGCGGTGGCTGGTCGAAAATTGCGGCGGCATGCAACGGAAGGTTAAGAATGACGCTAAAACGGATCCTCAGCAAAGAAGAGTTGGCAGAACGAGGGCGTAAACGTGCCGAAAGTGCTGGAAAACGTTACAGGGTCATGCAAAAAGTTTTATTATACGCAAATAATACCCACATTGAGGGGTCCTTAAGGAAATAAAAGTGATGTGAAAAGCGAAATAAACCCATACTCTCCGGCAGGTGCGAGTAGCCAGTGCCTAAGCGATCGGCGGCTGTCATCTTTTATTCCTTTTGGAACGGGGCAGCCTGCGGCTATTAAAAAGAAAATTCAGTTTTGTCGGCATATTAATGTACCTTTAACGCGTACACGTCACTTTGACGCGTGAGTTTTTTCTGGTTTTATGACGTCACGTGACAGGCAGGTGAAGTGGGCGCAACCTGAAAACTTTTCACCAATAGCCGAGGGCTAAGGGCGAAAAGGCACTGAATGAGAAATAACTTTTTTTTTGTTCAGTCAGATCATGCATAATCAGTGTGTACATGACATATCAGAGGGAAGCTATCGTAGTTTTCGTGACGTCGCCTGACAGACAGGTGAAGTGGGGGTGGTCCAAAAAAAAAGTTTTTGACCAATCGCGGAGGGCTGATTGCAGAATTGGAATAAAAAAGTTTGGAATAGTTTTACGTTATAGCGCCCGTGCCCTGTTACACTCTCAATGCGTTTACGTAGGTGTGATCGCCAGAATAGACGAACCTATGCAGAAGCATGCACAAAACACTTAGGCCTTGGAAACTGCTTCATTCGATGTAGTCTGTGTAGGGTTCAGCGGCCTCCTCTCTTTACGTCTTCCCTATCGTCTTGCAGCGACTTTGCTGGCGTCCGCATTTCGGCGCCACGAATAAACGCCACAAACGCACACACGAACTCTGACGCTTCTTCGAGGATAAAGCTGCAGCGTTTTGTAAATAAACATCTTGTTTTAAGCAGAAGTTCACAACAGCTCCGTTCTCCAGCAGCCCCTCTGCTTATTTATCAGCCATGACCTGACACGAGGCGTCTTGAACCAGCGCGTATAGGCAAAACACGTAGGTGACTGAGGGGTAAAAAAGGAAAACAAAAGTAGACGTTCACCACAGGAAGTTGCGAACACGTACTACGTGCAGTTCCAGTAGAGGAAGCCTCGATAAATGATAGCGAATACTAAATCCTGAGCAGCACAACCGCTGATAGCTTTCTAGCACAACAGCGACCGTGGTTTCAGGGCACGCGCACGGGTTGATCGTAACGTATAACTACAGGCTGTAATCTGCAATGCACTTACAAGTGAGTTCTTGCATTTCCTTTATGCAAAGGCATCTTCGAGAAATATTTGTTTTCCGTTCGGGGTCCCTCGGCTGCGTAATGTAGACGCTTTTTGCAAATGACGTCATCGGAGATTTTACAAATTGTGCTCTGTAAGGAAATACAGCCGCCCAGATAGCAGGCTCTTGGGTTTATCACCGCATTGTTTGGCTGAGAGCAGCCATCGCGTAATAGGTATAGAGATAGCGCGCTAGCCATAAGAACGGGGCAGGGCAGTAAAAGAAAATATCGCCCATGCAGCGAGACCTATGAGCAAACGAGGGCGTTTTGAGCGCTATGGCACCTCTCTCTCTCTCTCTCTCTTTCTCGCTATCTAATATAGTCCACGACATCTCCCTGTGTCAAGTATACCTTACGTCAGCCGAACGACCGAAAGTTGAAGTGAGGTAAGGGGCATCAGTTCGGAATGTGGGTCGCGCGCTGCCATCGCGTTGGCACTTGAGAGAAAAGTGGGTTATCTCCGTGCGTGGCACCTTCCGCGCGGTTTCCTACGAGAAGGACAGCTATTTTTGATGGGCGAAGTACTGCTACTCGGGCTATGTGAACGGTGCACCGACTCTGAACGCCGCGCGCTTTTAAGTGATACATGTTAAGACTTGTCTGGTGTGACGTACAGTGGGATATATGACGGACGCCGCGTAGTGGAAGGCTGCGGATTGATTTCTGGCGCGCGTTCTTTAACGTGTACATAAAGTTACTCGCACGGAATATCTGTGCCGTTCCGCCCCCATCGAAATGCGATCTGTCATATGTCGTTCTACCGTTGAAAACCAGGTCGCGGGATCGATTCCTGGCCGACCCGGCCGCCATTCCGATGAGGTCGAATAAAAGGAAGAAGAAGAGATGGCTGCTCGTTAAACCACCACCAGAATGCCTAGGCACAGTGGGCCACCGCGGCAGTTGTCGGGACGCTGCACGTATCGACAGGCTTTGCGCCCGTTTTGCGTCAAATCGAATGCTCGAACGCGCGTGCGAGGGCACTTCGCGGAGAGCCGTTTTGCATCGCGGAATAGGGCCCCTGCGGGAACGCGGTCGCTTCAGCCGGGAATAGAAGACCCCGTGTAGGCACGTGACAGAGGCAGCTTAGCACCAGCGCTTCGCTGAGGCGACTGGATGAGAGACGTGCGATGACTTCACCGCCGTCGTGTCGGCGTATACGGACACGCGGCAGGCTGGCCAGCTTTCGCGCTCCTTGCGATCGGCGCCTCTCACGCATCGCCGGGTATCCGAGAAAGCAGGCCAGCCAACTGGTCGTTCCAGTTGCTGGAATTGAACAGGAATCACTGGCGCTTTTTAACGGGTTGTGGCCGCATACGGGTTGCGTAAAGCGAAAGGCAGATCGTTATTGGTGTCACGTCGGAGTGCGCGCTGCCACCGGGGCTTTACTTGCAGCCGCCAGACTTGTTTGTGTGCCAATAGAAAACTGGGCTTGCGATTAGAAAAAAAAAATTGTCAAACGTAACAGAAGCCCAGGCGGGGGCAGGTGACAGTGATATGGCGGCACCGTCAATGAAGCGCGCCGTCGGCGATTTAGCGAGCGCATCTGCATAGTCGTATAATTGCCAGCTCGCCTGGGGGGCCGTGCTTCGCGAGTGCTTTTACCAGCTGCCTGAAGGGTCGCAAAGGGGTTTTCTTATCGCACTGACGCGGGCGCAAGTTTTATGGCGTGCTCATGTACTCCGAGAGCTAAGAGTAAACGGAACGTGGTTCTGGGATCAAAGTGCGCTGATGTGCAACCTGTTCTGCTCGCGTATGAGCGTGTATATAGATACCGCCGCTGGCGCATCCTACCTATTAGCGCATGCTCAGTCGCGCTTAGATGACATAAACGCCGTTTCGTTTATTTTTGGTGCACACAGCGTACTCAGTTCTTGGTGCACGCTGTTGAAATTGGCGCTCTCGCGAATGTTTACCGTAACCCGTTATAGCTATAGCTGCAAGCAACACAGAGGATTGATTACACGGAAAGAAAGAAAGAAAGAAAGAAAGAAAGAAAGAAAGAAAGAAAGGCTGGCGAAGTTTTTGCTGTCTTATTCAAATATTTCTCGCAAGGCATGTTAATTAAGATGGGAAGGGATGAAATCCGACACAATATTTCCTGCTTAACACTGTTCATAGACTCACGGACTTACATTCGAGGCGATGACAGTAGGGAGAGAAAGGGCACCAGCCCCGATTCTCGTAAGCACTGTGGCGGGTGTGAAATGTGTTCCAATTAAAGATAGGAATGGGGAGCTTCGTACGTATGTGCTTAAAGAGAGAACTGAGACAAATATTTGGATTTTTCTAGCGAATTAAATTTATCATTTTGCGCAGATTAACATGCATGTTTTTTTTTTATTGTATCATTACCGCGCGTAATTTAAACAGCGGACGGCAAAAATTTAATAAAGGAACTCGACTTTTCTTAAATCATTATGAAGCCTACTGAACCGGTTCGAACTAAGGCTGGTGACACTTACAGAAGTATTAATCCGTCTTAGCAGGAGCACTGAAGCTCGATATGTTGTTTCGCTTTATGCTCTTGAGCAAATAAAGCGCTGTGATGTCGATGCCAACGCCTTCCTAATTTTGATCACGAACCACAGCTGAATTACCGCGATTAATTTTTTGTGTTAATCGATTGGATGGTCCAAGTTCGAACCGTCTTTTTTTTTTTTTGTCGCTGTGTAGCTGAACCCGAATCGAAACGTTTGAACTATGACCTGCAGCGAACTTAAAAGAGTTTCGGTTCGACACCACACGCTGACGCACGCAAGCGTTAAGCGTACGCTCTACATATTGCGGGGTTATTACTTTGTTATTGACGCGTAAGCCCCTCTTGAAGTCATGCTGTGCCCGAACTGTAGTGTTTTACCAATAGAGGCACTGTGCTGTTTATACTACGTGCAGACGAACGTGTTACGGCGAACAACGACGACAGCGGTAACGAATCCTGACAAATATACAAGCGATGCAAGAGCCCATCCAAATAGATACCGCAGTGAAGCGAAATGCATGCCTGCTTCAAATGTTTCCAAATACTACTACTACTACTACTACTACTACTACTACTACTATTACTACTACTACTACTACTACTACTACTACTACTACTAATAATAATAATAATAATAATAATAATAATAATAATAATAATAATAATAATAATAATAATAATAATCAAAGGTGTTTATTAAAGTGCCCAGGAACAGCCTCGAGAGTCTTGGTGCTGGCGCACGCGGTAAAACCGTGCACAGAGAGAACAATGCAAGCTCACACGCACATGCACACACGCGCACACATAAAAAAAAAGAATAATAATTTCGCGAGTACAAATTTTAACAGAGCATAAAATGTGTACACGAAGCCAAAGTGGACAAACAGAAGAAATGATTACATAATGACGGAACACACAACAGATATGAGAGAAGTTCTTGTTCAGTTATTGAAATACCTCTGCAACTCCTTTCAGGAAAATATTAAAGTTAGGCATGAAGATATCCAGGCCCTCTTAATGGGCATTACATGTCGCCTGCACTCTAGATAGAGGGTCACAAAAATCTGAAGGCTGAAAAGCGCGCTGTTTCCTCCTGCCTTCCTGCGGAATGTAAAAGCGCACATTAGAAAGCAAGTGCGAGCAGCTGATTTTATTATGTATTAATTTGTGAAGAAAAAGAACATACGATTTATTGCGTCTGCAGGTGAGGGTGGGTAACGTGAGTGTCTATGTCAGCTATATGGAGATGGAAGGCTTTTGACAGAATCGTTGTTTAAACATAGATGTGAACTTTTTTGCACATTTTCGAGAAGTTCACAGTTTGACCTACAGGTGCCGCCCCAAACCACGGAGGCGAACTCAAGAACTGGAAGGCATACGCTCTTACATAAAATTACAAATGGCCCAGGTAGTTTGAAGTCTCTCGTCACCCGACATACTGTGTCGAGCTTTCTATGTGCACGCTGCTTCGTCTGTTGAGCGTTTGGTGAGAAACTCTGAGAGCTATCGAAGTACACTCCAAAGTCTTTCGTTCCCTGAGCTCTTGGCAGGAGAACATCTTTAACGCTATAAATAAAGTTCTGTTAGTCTTCCGCGTGAAGCATACAACTTTCGTTTTTGGTGCATTTATGACCAGCTTGGTTTTCAGCGCACCATGACGCAAAATTTCCGATGTCCTTCTGAAGAGCGACGCATTCATTAAATTTTTTTTTACCGCTTTGAAAAGTTTCGCGCCATCAGAATATAACAAAATTGTCGAGTTTTGAATGACTGTCGAAACGTCGTTAATAAACAGCGAGAAAAGAAGAGGGCCCAGGACAGATCCATGAGGAACTCCACTTGTAACCGCATAAAGTTCTGGTGACTGACCATTTACGCTAACTTAGCAGTACCGGGCTTCTTATCAGCGCTGTGACAGAGTGGTACAGATAAAGTTAGGTCAACTTTTGAAAGAATATTTTGTGGCATGCGACATCAAACGCCTCACTGAGGTCAAAATAAATGACATCCAGCTGTCCTTTCTTATACACTGCTTCAGAGGCATCATGAAGCTAACCAGGATGGTAGTTGTGGAGATATGAATCCATGCTGCTGAGGAACGATAGTATATTTAATAGAGGATGAAATCATTGAGGGCAGAGTTGACTGAAATAATTTAGATGCTGCGCATAGGAAAGAAATGGGCATGTATAGTTACTCGCAGCAGTTTTTACTCCTGACTTAAAAACGGGAACGACACGCGCTGTTTTCCAAGCCTTTGGGAATGTGTTCATCTTTAAAGCTGAATTAAAAATACACGTAAGCACCGGAAAGAGCAAGGGCCCGTACGCCTTAATCAAAGCAGTCGGAATGTCATCAGGACCACACGAAAGAGACGGTTTTAAGCGTTTCATGCTCTTAAAGACAAGTTCCTCTGAGACCGATACTCTTAATTGAATCCAGGGGAAGCTCACTAACTCCGTCATTGTACCCTTTACCGTACACAGACCCGAAGTGTAGGGCGAAGGCGCTCGCGACATCTGGGACAGGTTGGCCGTCGCCACTAATAGATACATAGACAGATATCTTGTTTCGTGTTGTTGGATGACTGTTCACGAACGTGTCTCCGGAATGACTTTGAATTTTTAGAAGTGCTGGCTTCCGCATGTGCTATATAGATGGAATGATCACGCTTGTAAAGACGTTTAGAGAGTGCCCCGTGCATGTTAAAATCCCTATGCCAGTGTTCCTGATTTGTACGCTGTGCCTTCCGGTGAGCACGGCCTTTTAGCTGCAAAGTTGTTTTCAGTTCAACAGAAAACCAGTGGGGAAATTTAGAGCGTTTACCGTTTATAGGTTAAAAAAATAAATAAAAAAATAACCGGGTAAATGAGTGATGATCCAGCTTCCTAATCATCAGCTGAGCCCGCTTTTGCTAGCAGTTGCGCTTAGTTGATCGTTTAGTGAACATTGTATAGCGCTGCCAGAAGCGCTCAGAAACGACCTTCCCAATATGCCGTAAGAATAGCAATGAATAGCGCGCAGAGGACGGGACACTAAAATTCAGGCGCACACGAACAGTACGAGCGCTATTCGTGCGTGTCTTTACGTCGACACACACGCTGTTCGATTTTACTGTCCCGTCCTCTGCGTGCTATTCATTGCTATTCAAATCATGCTCCAACAAGCCCAAAAAACTACCCTGCTGAGTGCCATATAAGAGCCCGAAAAGGCAAAGTTGTCGTTGAGCGTACTAAAAGCTCGCTAACTTTAGCGCCTTCCTGGCTAAGTTATCAACACTGGCTTGCTGGCCCGCGGTGGGATAGACCGGGCGTTCGTCGGGGCGCTCCTTGAGATGCAGCGCGGCAACCCGCGGAAGCGGCGCGCATCCGCGACGGCGGCGGCAGCGGCGACGTGACGCGTTCGCGTGCGACTCCACCGTGGCGGCGACCGTTGCGATTGCCTCACAGCCGTCTCGGACGCGTTCTTGCGCCGGTGCAGCATGGCGTTCTCTCGCGAAAAGCCGTGAAATCCTGGAACACCCACGCAAGCATTCCTCGCTCCCTTTGGCGCATCGCGCTGGAACGCGGCGATTAGATAAGTGAATGGCTCCCGGGTCGGTCGAGCTGCACACGCTAACACCGCGGGCTGTATATCTTTGCCGCTATGCGCGCGCACGATAAAGCACACACGCGCTAGCTCGCGTGCTCAAGGCGCGAGTATTAACGTGCCGGCTGCGTGTACTCGATGCGGCTACGCGGTGTGCAACTCCTCGTCGCGAGGACCGGGAACAGAATCACGGCCTGCCGCAGGAGGCAACGCCGTGGCGGCTTGGGCTATTCGGTGCATACTCGACAGGGGAACAGCGCGAAAAGGTGGAGGACAGCGCGCTGGTGTGTGTTTCTTGTCCTTCGTCTTTTCGCGCTGTTCCCCTGTCGAGGCAACGCCCTGTACGTTACGTATATTGTTATCGGACACGCCACCGCTGCATGAAACAAAGACTCGCACTGGTGACGAAACACGCGCGCAGAAACACGAATGAAAGAAACGCCTTTTCTCTCACGGCCCGGATGTACTTCAAGCGTGAGTGTCCCGATACCTCAACAGGATCGCGCGTTTCGCTTCGTTTCGCGGCGCTCCCATCCATCTACGGCTTCTTGAACGTATGGCACCATTCTCCGCGTCCGCCATGTTAAAGTAGAACCTCCTTCGTTCACTTGACCCGGTAACCATTTCCTCCAAAGCGTATCGCACCAGAAGTGAACTCGTGAGGACAATTAGTGTACTTGTATAGAGTGGACGGTTATCGACCACTGCATGCATGCTCGACGAAGACTGTCACCCATCGCGTGCCTTACAGTTTCGGAAGTCGCAGGATAGCGTCCGTTTCGTGCATGGTGTCGTGTCGCTGGTAAACGAATTCAGTGGCAAATGCAATAGCCGGTCAAATACAAGCGATTCATGAGCACTGAAGGACAGTGCGATGATTCACGCGTGTACGACGATTTTGCCGGGGAGCCGGCGTTTTTTCGGCGCCGGCGAACCTCTCCAACGCGCGACCAAACATTAATCACCCACCGAATATTTCGTTCCCGCACTCTCGACAAACTAAGTGCGACGTAAAAGTGTACCATTGGTCTTGGAAGCTAGCCAGCTTGCGAGATCGCTAATGCGTAATAGCGGAGGCTGTCGAAGTCTTTGCCCTGTTTTCTTTTTTCCGCGCATTAATGAAACCGAACGCCAAAGTCGCTTCCCCGTTCCCACGCTCCTGTCTGCACGCCTCGGCAGCGCTTTCTCCGGTGTTTTCACGCAGTCCTTATCCTTAAATAACGAGAGTTTTGCTTTAGGTTGTACCGTTGTACCAGCTGCGAGCCTCTTCCGCCTGAGGAGGAGGAGGAGGAACTTTATTGTTACAGAAATCGTTGCGCGGCTTATTTTTGGGTGGTTTCCTCTGACAAGGCTCCACTGGCGATCGCGGCTCGCCGGGCCTGGTCGAGGGTCGCCAGTTGGCTCCCCAGGTCCAGTTCGGAGAGTCTCGCCTCCCAAGACCACGTAGTGAGTGTGTGTGCTGTGACTCGTGGCGAAATTGCGTCGCCCGGACGGTCGGTGCGTTCGTGTGCTATATGTGCGCGAGTGTCGCTGTGTGGTTGCTACACCAGGGACATGTCCGGGACGTATATCTGTCTGGGGAGATTGCGTGTAGACGAGACAAGTGTGGGTATGTGTTCGTTTGCAAGCGGCGCTTGCCTCGTTCTCTGAACGCACATGGCGATCTGCCGCGGTGACTACGCGTGGCTATGATCTGCTGGTATAGACACACGAGGCCGCGGGTTCTATTCCTAGCCCGTGTGGCTACATCGCAATTAGAACGGAACGCAAAAAAAAAAAGAAACGCTCGTGTCGCGTCCTTTCGGCGCACGCTTAACAGGTGGGCAAAATTACTATGGATCTCTCCACCACAACCCAGTGTGCAGTTGCGAGACGTTAAACTCCGCAGTTTATAGGTTCTCGGGTAATTTGAAAGGGGCTAGTTAATTACACTCTTCGCACTTGCTTACGCGCCATAGCACATTACTGAAAGCACAGGCATGAAACACTAACGAACGGTTGACGCGCATCAGCCGTCTGTCAGTGTTTCGTGTCTGTGCTTCTGGTAACGTGCTAGCGCATAAGCAGGTATGCATATATATGTTCTTGTGGGGCGACACCCGCAGAAGAACCCTCGACCGTAATCCTTCCTGTGCGTTCCATTGTTGAGATGCACATGTGAGAGTTGTGCCGGACTCGTGCGTCTAGATGACGGACCTGAGAGAACCACAATTTTCACCATGTCACCGACAACTCTAACAGCGTCTTCGGATGAATTTGCCCGCTTGCAAGGAGGCATAAAGTGACAATTTCTTGCTTATTTCGCAGCTGAACCCAAACCGAAATGTTTGAACCCTAACATGAAGCGAACCAGAGAGAGTTTCGGTTCGACACCGTACGGTGAAGCACAGAAGTTTCAAAGGGGCACGTAATGAAACGTGTCGTCACGCTTAGAAAATCAAAACTAAAACGATTGCACAGTGGTGTTAAGTGAAGACCAATATTGAGCATTGATTATGACAACGTTAGTCCAGTTGTATGACTGGGGCTGCTAGATCATCTGAAGGGGAACATTGCAGTGGAGCTGCTTAGCTCAATCATGGAATCGGAGTTGCTGAATCTTTCCTAGAAGAAATTTCAGTCTCTCTCGGGCGCGAATAACTTCACACGCCTATACACAACATGTGCAAAGATAGGTATCAATACAATCCTTACATGCCATTTCACCACACACACGCACAACAATCATCGTGAAAACGATAAACTACATGAAAATAAATACGTCAGTAGCCCAATGTGTTCCAAAAGAACCACGAACGTGGTAGCGTGAACATTGAAGTTGAATGATGTAGCACATGCTGCACTGCAGTTATTTTCCACGGCTTATTCTTTAATAAAACAAACCACTACTGGGAGCTCTGGAAAAAAACGAGCAGTGGAATGCCCACTGGCGACTGCGACATGATTGACGAGGGGAGCCTTTCTGGAACCGGCCAGGTGTTGCACTATAAAGTATAGAGGCTGCGCAAGTGCGACGTCATGACAGCGTTGAGCGCCTGCCACTGATTGCATGCTTCTGGCACAGAAGCTCAGAGAGCTAAGCGAACAACTGCTGCTCTGCCGCCGGCTCCAGCGCGGAGATCCCAGCTTCTACCTACACCACGCAGCCAGCCGGAGAGGTCTCTGAATGAAGCTCCGGGCCACGCTGAAAGTTTTTGTGTCGCTTGTTATGCAGAGTCCTGAGCCTTTTTTTAGTGGCGACACGCTGGGCTCCTTCGGACTACAGGGAACCACCGAAATTCTCCCAGTGGTTGGGCGAGTCTTCAGAGCATCTCTGTGTAGCGCCCCGAAAGTCTAGCCATCTTGGTTCTTGCAAACTCTCTTTCCTTGTAGAAGCTCTCTTGTACTCATCATTGAGTGCATTGACTAAAAATTAAAATTAAAGGTAAGTACAGTCTCGTTGAACTGTAGTTAGATCTTCACAGCCTTTTTTACTTTTTTACTTTGTGGGTAGTGAGTCTGGAGATTGTGATGCACTCAGCCGGATTGTCCCTCACGAGAACTGATGGCCCGTAAGATGGGAAGAGTGGGTCCCGGACCGCATCGTTGCGGACTTGAAGGTAGATGACCGCGACCTTGCATGTCTGGCCCGTTGACAGAAGCCTCTTAAAGCTCTGGCACAGTGCCCTGATCGTGAGGGAGACCACTCCGGGCCGATCCTTCAAGCCCTGCATGGTAAATGTTTTGCCGGCACCGGCCGCTGCCCCGAAGTAGCTGCAACCTTTGAACTGCGTCGTCAGCATGTCCTTGGTGGTGTGCTCAAACACGTGTGCGTCGCCATTTGTTTCGTCGTATACCTGGACGAACACGAAGCTTTGGTCCTTGATGGACATCACGACGCCTCTGTGAGCTTGCTGCCCCTGGATGTAGAAGGGCTCTGCCTCGGCCTTGGTGTCGAACACGAGGCGTTGGTCCTTGTTGGACATGACGACACCTCCGTGAGCTTGCTGCCCCTGGATGTAGAAGGGCTCTGCCTCGGCCTTGGTGTCGAACACGAGGCTTTGGTCCTTGTTGGACAAGACGACGCCTCCGTGAGCTCGCTGCCCCTGGATGTAGAAGGGCTCTGCCTCGGCCTTGGTGTCGAACACGAGGCGTTGGTCCTTGTTGGACATGACGACACCTCCGTGAGCTTGCTGCCCCTGGATGTAGAAGGGCTCTGCCTCGGCCTTGGTGTCGAACACGAGGCTTTGGTCCTTGTTGGACAAGACGACGCCTCCGTGAGCTCGCTGCCCCTGGAGGTAGAAGGGCTCTGCCTCGGCTTTGGTGTCGAACACGAGGCTTTGGTCCTTGTTGGACACGACGACACCTCCGTGAGCTTGCTGCCCCTGGAGGTAGAAGGGCTCTGCCTCGGCCTTGGTGTCGAACACGAGGCTTTGGTCCTTGTTGGACATGACGATGCCTCCGTGAGCTTGCTGCCCCTGGAGGTAGAAGGGCTCTGCCTCGGCTTTGATGTCGAACACGAGGCACCGGTCGTCCACAAGGCGACCAACGCTGACGGCGTCTGCAGCGGGCGCACGCGCACTGCTACGTTCACCTGGCCAGCTCCGGACAGTCGTCGAGGCTTGGGGGCCGAAGGCGCAGCCTGGTTGGAACGCGCCTCTTTCGGTTCGGCGCCGTTTTGGATGCCACAGGGCTGCGGCACTGGTGTCCTGCAGCAGTCGACTTGCTCCTATGCAGGAGCTACATAGGCACAGGTTGGCTGGACGTGCAACCGATCCAGCAACCATTCTTCTTCTACTTCTTTTTCTTCGTGAGCTCCTGGCACGTTCACACGTGAAAGATTGTCAACGTGCATGGGCCATTCTGAAGGAATCCGCACAGGCATATGAATAAAGGTAGCGGGATGAAACACTGCAGATAGTAAGCCTATGTAATCCTATAGTGAGTCTTTTAAAGTGTGTATGATAAATTTTGAAGCGTCTATTATTAACAAAATCGCAAGCAACTCTGGAAACACCGCGGCCTCACTTGGTTGAACATAACCTTCGGTGGACATCCCAACGCTGCACATCAGCTGTGGCTATGTTCGAAAATGTATTCATAGAAATAATCCTCGCAGGCAGTACAGCGTGGATATCGAGTTGAAACTTCACTGCTTGTAAGTATGCTATAGGTCCAGGATACAATGAGACACTCAAAGATACAACTCGCTGAAATCTGCATCCCCTATAGCGCCATATTTCTTGGTCTCAAACGACAATTCGCTAACTTTTTTAGCTGTTGCATGGTTGTGGGCCTTCGCTGGTTCTACTTCGACTTAGCCTTTTTTTTTTTGTAGGGCTCACTAACGGACGTTCGTTCCAGTATGCGCTCAGTTGGTGAGGTCTCAGCCTCGCATCGGTGGATGACGAGTTCGATGCGAGGTGCACCGGATATTCGGATCCACGTGCCATGAGTCGGCGGTCGCGTAACGACGAGGCCGAAAAGCTCACGGTCGCTCTTCGGTATTTCTTTTTCTTCCGCCTTTTGGTGTAAATAAAACTGCTGGCGAAAGCAAGTGAGACAGCGTCCGAAATGAACACGTGACGCGGTACATCATTTGGGTGCAAACTTCGTGAGTGGAAACAAGACAAACGCGGTTTTCTGTTCGATCGTCTGTGGGATCCGAGGACGTTCTCCAATCGATCTTCCAATCTGTCGGATTTGCACATCGACAATGGCACATGCAGACTCCGACTACCGTGGGTTGTGCCGCTAATTGCGACATTCTTTTGCGTCGAGAGCGTAGAAAGAAGCATTCGATCACAACTTTAGAGAGATTAGCGCTCTTACGAATGCACATGCGGTCCCGCTCATGGAGCAGGTTTTGCTGCCGGCGACAGCATGCAGCCTTCGCCAGTGGCTGAAAACGCGAAGCGTCGCAGCTTCAGCTCCGCTGAACAGTGCGCAACCGAAGGCTCCTGCGGTCTCGTAACAGACAAGAAAATAAAGAGAGAAAACAGGAAAGTCAACCATGGACTGCGTCTTGCCTGGAAGCTCGACCGTGACGTCACGCCAGTGGGCCGAAGTTAATTCCTTTGGAAAAAAGCGCAATATAAAGGCGTGATGATTCTCCCGCCTCTTGTCAGTATACTTCAGCCGCCAAGCGTGACGTCACTGCTACAAGTTTTTTTAGGCCTCGCGATGTATCGAAGGATCGCGAAATGAGTACAGACGCTAGCTTTCAGGGAGTAACCGTGTTCCGTGATGCGGTCGTTGACCCACCACGCGCGGCCTGTTTGGTCTGCGGACACAACACTTAACAGCAATCAACAAACTACGGCGAGGAGCTGTTAACTTTCTGTAAAAGACCAGCACGCTTATTCCAGGTTGCAAGATAGGTTATACTACAGAACATTTACGTTGATAATCGTCGGTTAACTTGGGCACTCACCATGCAATTCGACCCGACTATAGTATATACTGCGCAGAGAGACCCGGCCAATTATGCTCGGAAAGGTCGAAGGCACGCGTACGCGCGTCTGTTGGGCCGCAGGCGGCGGATGGTGCTTGCTTAGGGGACCTCCAAATGAAAGTGGTTGCCGCCGCGCTCGACGCGATAAAACGAGGCCGCGCGCAGAATTCCGAAACAGCCATATCCGTGCATAGGGGCGGAGTTTTCAAGACGAATGACCCTTCCTCCCCCCCCTCTTCGAAGTAAGGCCGCCACGCCATGTCGCGTTCAACGTGTCATCAGATTGCGCGGGCCGGTGACGTGGACGATTTCAGAGGGGCCGAGAATGTGGGGGTGGTGGACGGAGAAGGGAAGAGGACGAACGGGGCTCTCGCGACGCCATTAACGACGCCATTAAATGACGCCCGGGTCCCTCGTGTAGAAAAGAGCACCCTCTTGTGGCCCCTTTCTGATTCCCGACGAGCTTGGGCGTGCGACGGGATGAGAAAAAACACGAAAGAAGGTAAAGAAATCGATTGGAGAAGGCTCGCAGGAGAACCGCGGTCGCGGGGGGCTGCGAAAAGCGGCGTACAAGAGAGAACATGAAGGAAGAGGTGCAGAGGAGTGTCGGGTTGGGCTTTGGTCTTGGGAGGTCATATCGCCTCTTGTGCGCATGCAGCCTCGTTGGCCAGCGTCTGCAGCTGCCTCTCCTGCATGCTCGCGGGCAAGAAGTTAATGGCGCTCGCTGCCTGTGAGAGTGAACGGTGCTCCTTGGGGCACAGTTAGGGTGCGAGTTATTTCAGGTTCGCGACGGAGGCTTTCAGACTGTCACGCTTTGCGGTGCCTTTATGACGTTCCAGCGAACGTTCACTCGCATTTGCGCATCACACGTTCGCGCTTATGTGTGCGCCAACTTTACCTGCATGAGCCCGGGGCAAGCGACTGCGAATTTCGAAATGGCCCGGCGCGATGTTGTTTCCGTCGCTGGCAAGGCCATTTCCCGGCCGCGCTAGAACACGAACGTAGAAGGTGCGCCGAGAAGTGCGCAGAGAGAGACCGAGGAAAAGTTCGTAAAAAAAGAAACTCAAGTTGTAATAAAAGCGTCATTGCTTGGTCGATTTGGACGTAATTGAAGATGTTGGATACCATACAGCATGTGGGCGGCCTCTCCGCGCAACACCAAGTCACTTAATGAAGTATGGATGGATGACACGGGGTGGCGATGAACTCGCCGTAGAAGTAAAGCTCTTTAGAACACGTGGTGCTGCTCATTAGCGTAAAACAAAGGAAGAAAAACAGAGTATGAGTCAAACCAAAACAAAAAGGCGGCGCGTTTCGTGGTGTTTCTGCTTAAAGGCACAAAGAAAAAATTCAGTGATTACATCGCCGAGAGAAGAGCTGAGTAAAACATAAAATCGAATACGCTGCGGTATTAAAATCAAACGGGGCGAATAAAAATCTCGAGTCGTCAGGATTACAAAGCAAACTATGGGCATAAAACGACTAACGCGAGAAAATTACCGCAGAACTCGTCGTCTCACGATGACTGTCACTGGCAATGCGAATAGCAATCGAGCAATGCAGCGGCAGACCATATGTTCGCATTTATTTACCACGTGTAGTGGTAATTCTGAGACTTTCGTTGCTTCGGCTATATGCTACATACTCCGATATCATCCCACCTTACTATGGCACTCGCTTGCTAAGGTCGCCCATGAGCACGAAGCCGTGATGACGACTCTATGACGCTGACGCAGTGACTGCGGAATGGCGAAGAAGGAATGACGCCGATGGAACGACAAAAGCGTATAACAACGACGTCGTGACAACAATGAGATGTCGATTCTTAAATTATGACGATGGTATAAGGACGAACGCGAGACGACGAAGGTATGATGACAACCGGTTGAAAAAATTCACCGACGTTTACAATACTCCCTAATACGAAATTCGAACATATTTTGTATTATGATTACATAGGTACACGGTTTATATTAGGAAGACAACGCTGTGAATAGCGTAGCTGGCGCGGACAATCTGTCTCTTACGACACATTGCAAACGGAGCGAAGTGTGACGCGACTGCCTCGTTATTTGGGAGGTCGTGAGAGGCAGCGCGTGGGTTACGCGTTGGTTGCGCGTGGGCGCGATTAACAGCAGCCGCCGCAGACATACCTCCGCTCATGCAGCACTTCGTTTGCATACAGACGACGCGCGCTACCCTGGCGCCATATCGTAGCCGTCGTCACCGCACAGCCCGTATTGCGTTGCACTACGCTTTTCTTTTCCCGCTTCCGTTCCACCAACGACGAGAGCGGCCCTTCGTCGTGAGGAAATCGTGCCACCAGTGTCAGCGCCGACAACACTAAAGGGAACGTCACATTGAGCCTTACTCGTAGCCGCTTGCCATCGCCCCTTGCAGTGATACCCGTCACCCACGTTGGTTCCGCGGACAGGCCTCGTGTTCGTCCATTCCGGGGTAGGCCTCGCGAGACGGTCTCGCAGAAGCATGGATCGTCGAACACGAAGAACGTCCGCGCCGCTTGGCGATCCAGAGCCAAAGAGGAAGCGCCTTCTCCTTTTTGTGCCCAAGTAACCCCGCCGTCAGGCGGCGTTAGCAGAGCAACACTCGCGCCATTTCTCGTACTACCCTGCAACCATACCGACCGCCGCAGGTCTCACGTTGCAGGTCGGCCTCCTCCTTAAGAGGAAGCTTTAGCTCGAGTGCTCCTATCTAAATACATGTAGAAGGAGAAGTCGTTTTTCTAGGTAACCACTGCACCAAACTTGATGAGGTTTGTGGCATTTAAAAGAAAAACTTACATTATAGTGACTGCTGATTTCGAATTTTTCATTTATGTTGTCACTCCTTTATTAAAAATTGGCTAAAATCGCAAACTTTCAGAAAACGAAGCTGTCAAGTTTACAACGCTGTAACTCAACAATGAAAAATGATATCAGAATTCTGTGAATTGCATCTAATAGTGCATCTACAGCGGACAAAATTGATAGGTTACACATGAATCTCAAAAAAAGAATACGTATTACGGAAATACGGCTCTCGCAGAACCCTTGTACGCGACGTAACCAATTCACGTAAGATACAAATTGACAGACCAAATTTGCCCCCTTTGACTGTTATAATAGATGCCGTATACATAACCACGATATCTGTTCTTGATGCAGAGCTATTTGTTTGTAAACGTCGTGCTTCTATTTTCTTCGAACTTTCGAATTTTTCAAAATATTTTAAACAGAATTCAGGCCCTAAATCGAAATTTCGCTTCCAACAGACACTAGAATATAACCTTCTCTCTCAAATACAACAAATTGCATTAAAAGCGATAAAGGGGTTATCTCACAAAAGCGTTTCTGCGTCTTACATGCATTTGAATAGGCCGCGTCGGAGTTGGGCTCGAGCTAAAGCTTCCTCTTAAACAATTTCTCGAGGGATCAAATACATGAATAATAACTGCATTGCCATTGCCAAAGATGCTGCAAACGAATTCTTGAACGGTATGCACTGTCAAAACAAGTAAGATATGTATTTTTTTTCATAAAAGAATATACTCGTATGTCCCCAAAAATTGTGCCCGAAATAACTGATATCAATGCTTCCATGTTTTTTCTCTATTTAATAAGCAAAGAAAATATCACACGAACTTTAGAACTATATATCAGTTCGAAACCAGCAAAGCAGTGTAGGCCGTCGATATGAAAAATGTAGAGGCCATGAAATGAATGAGTTGAGGACAAATATCTTAATGAAACTTTGTACATGTTTTTTTGCATATGCAACGGCCAGGGAAAACTCTCAATGACGCTGTCCTTTGTTCAAATGTATTGCGCAGGAAAAGCTGTCACCGGTCGTGTATTCTGAGTAATTGCACCGAAATTATAGTCTCAACAGAGAGCACACATAAAAAGCAAGAGCTTTGCAAAATATACGAGGGCGAGTCAAATGAAAATGAGCCATTGCGATTATGTGACAAACGGAGTATTTTATTTCAATGTAGTCTCCATGAGCATTTAGACATTTGTCCCACTGACTAACGAGTCGCGTAATTCCCGTCTCATAAAACTCCTTGGGTTGCAGCTTCAAAAAGTCTGCAGATGATTCTTTCAAGCCATTGTCTACACGAATCTGGTCCCCTTGAGCTGTTTCTTCAATTGCCCCAAAATCCACAATGTGGAAGTCGCAAGGCGACAGGTCTGGATTATATGGAGGATGCTGCAGCTTGTCCCACTTGAACTTTGCCACTTTAGCGCTAACCACATCAGCGATGTGGGGACGTGCATTGTCGTGGAACAAGATGACCCCATTCGCCAATTTTCCACTTTCTTTGTTCTTGATTGCGACACGGAGCCGATCTGGCATTTCACAATATCGGAAACAATTGATAGTCTCTCAAGATTTAGCAAATTCTATCAGTAATTGCCCCTAATGATCGAAAAAGAAGTCAACAACACCTTTTCGGCGGAAATGACAGCCTTTGCTTTCTTTGGGGGTGGTGAATTCGAATGTTTCCACTGTAAGCTTTCCGTCGTGTTCCAGGCTCGTAGTAGGATACCATGGTTCGTCCCCGATCACAATTGCAGACAAGAAGTCGTCACCCTCATTGTGATACCGGATCCGATGAGTCAAGGCAGCGCCGAACTTCTCCGTCCTCTGGCGGTGGTTCAAAATGTTGGACATCCATTGCGCACTCAAGAGCCGATAACCGGGATGTTCATGAATTATGGTGTGAACTGGACCGTGACTGATATTCACACGCTCTGCCAGTTCATCGATACTTATCCTCCGTTCTTGTCTAATCAGCTCATCAAGCTTTGCAATTGTGTTGGAGGTGATTGCGCGGTGGCTTTGGGCCCGGTCTTGGATCGTCTTTGCAACTTTCGCGTCCTTCTTTAAACCGTTTGCTCAAACGCTTGACAGTGGCCAGTGAAATGCAATGTTCAGCGTACACAGCAGCTATACGGCGAATAATTTCTTTTTGGGAAACACCTTCAGCTGTCAAAAAACCTCACGACACCACGCTGTTCAACTTTTGTAGAGTCCACTATGTCACGCAACCACGTTCAACGCGGTGTATGAGAGCATTAAAGAACATTTATCCTCACACCCGCGTGTCATTTTTGTAAATGAGAGATGCCTGTGTACTACGCGCAAGCCTCGCAGATAATGAACATAACCATTATTGCACGGGGTGGGTAGGCTTACTTTTATTTGACTCGCCCTCGTACATTAGAAATTCGAAGATACAAGGGAATATAAAAATGCGAAGATACAGCTTGATAAAGGGCAAAAAAGTGTCACTGGAAACAAATTTCACTGCACGTATGCACAGAACCTCGCAAAAATATATTTAAATATGCATAAGTATCCAACAAATCTATGTATCTAAGAAAAAGTCAGTGTATATAATGCGTCAAACAAGGCAAATAAACATCTTGCGCTATCACAGATTCACAGAATCCTAGTTCCCGCCCCCAGTTCATCCACTCCCCCGATGTATTGCGCGCGACGGAAGGCGGCACGTTTGCTCCCCGCTTTTCTCCTTGCGCACGCAAGACTGAGCCACCATCGTCGCTCACCCATTCCACCCCCGCTCCCCACTACGCTTTCACTCGCACATACAGTATGCGGCCCGCGGTCACGATGTTATCGCCCTTGGACTTTATACCGAACATGAGGGCAACGGTGACGGCAAGAATGCGCCTGGAGTGTCCATATAATTGCTATCGCAATAATATAATAAGAGTATCGGGCAACTGAAGCGTCCCGTGGCCCATTACTTTCCGCAAAAGAAGAAGCAACAAAATCGAACTATCAACATGCGACAATTCGCTACGCCGCAACAATGTTTTGTTTTGTTTTTTTCCTTCTGTGAGGCGCGTCCCGAAATGAAAAAGCGAAAAGGAAAGTATGTTGGCCTCAATCGGATCCCTACTTTGGGCACCTAATGTGGCTACCGAAGAAATATCGAAGAAAACGTGTGACACTTGGTCCACTGAGAACCATACGCATACTGCTCGGCATCCTACACCGGCGGGACAAGACTTTCCGGAGAGGTTGCGCTCAAGCAAATACGGTGCAATCCGTCCAGTCCCCACAGTGATGGCGGTGAGCTACCATTGTTTCTTTTTCTCGTCTGCTAGCCAAAAAGCGTCCAAAACTCTGCCAGGCGAAAATCCACTCTGCCAGAGAAAACCGAACGCGCACCGAAGTGCGCCGCGCGGTGATCGGGGCAACACGAGAAAAACGCATGCGCTCTGGCTGGCTCTGACGGCCCACGGGTAGCGAGAACAAGGAACTTGAAGAGGCTCAATGTGTCCTCGCAAGTAAAAGTCGAAGTAGAAAAAATAAATGAGAACGTAGTTACCTGGCTGGCTTTAGTGTCTTGACATGTATGCTTTGGCAGAGGTGAACAAACATCTTGATATTTTTTTTGCCACATGACGGCACAAATGAACCACCACAACGCCTCGTCCTTGTCTCATCGGACCTCGCTGCGAGCTTTGTCAACTTGTCTGATAGTGTGTTGATTTGCCTTGTCTCGTTGTATGGTCCGATGTAAGACTTTAGAAAAATCAATGCAGATTTGACGTCATATGTGTATAACATTAAACCCACAAAGTTCCTCAATTGAAAACCTAAAGCACAACTTTGGAACTGTCAATGCACCATTCACATCAAAAGTTTATGAGAACTTTATACCCATAAAGTTTCGGAATTGGCATCCATGCGTTCCGCAAATTCCGCGGCCTCCGCGAGATGCCGCGGTGAGCCCGTTCGCCATAGAACGCCCTTGAAACTTTCTGCTCGGATGGGGGGGTTCCTTGCGTTATGTGACGCCCGGTGCATGGGCGTTGCCGCGAAATCCAGCCCGAGTTCGCAATGTTCGCAGTGAAATGTCTTTTCGAGCGTGAAAAAGACATTATAGACAAAATCCAGAATGATGTCCGGCGTCGGCGGTTGCTTTGGTCGCCGGTGCATGGACAGCACGAAAAGATTTCGGGGGGGGGGGGGAGGCTGGAGCCCCATAACCCCCCCCTGGCTACGCCCCTGATAGTGGCCCACTGCGTCGGCGTACAAGGGTCGACTACGACGCATGACGATAGTCAGATCACGAAGCTGGAATGCCGACAATGAAACGACCACGACGGCTTCACGATCAGGATCACGTACCTAGTGGCCTAAGCAGGTAGACAACTTGGGTCACTGGGTTGGCGTAAGGAGCTAGCTGATAGATAGACAGGCTGAAAACGGCTGAATAAGGCAAAGAATACTATTCGCATTAAAGAAATATTTTCGTTACTCAGACACAACGTGACTATCATTTAAGGATATATTATCAAAGTTCATTGCTCTCAATGGATAATTGCCCGGCATATTTTTTTTCTGCAGTAGAAAGGTGATTGGGGGTTGCTCAACTTAACAGTTATTTCTTTTGTAATTCACTGACGAAAGTTGGTGAAACGTTCTGCATTATCCGACAAGGAGCTGCACGCTAAGCAAGACAAAGCTGGCACGACTTACACGTCATATAGCCACTCAGCCACCGCGCCGGATTGAAGTAAAACTACTCAGATACAGTTGCCGATTCGAACTTGGTCGTTTATTCATCAGTATAGTTATGTACATGATCCCATTGTAAATCGTAAATGTCATCATGATTGCATGATGTTAACATTTTTGGCGAGGGAGTGCAAACAGCAAGTTATCAGCGTAACTTATTTGTAATTCAAGGCAAAACATGACCCGTGTGGATGCTGTGAATAGCATTCCAGTGTCCAAGCTCTGGAGTTGTTAAACACGCATACACTGTCGAGTAGCCCGCAAAAGGTGTCACGTTCTGTGAACGTGTTCTGATTCTGATTTGATTTTTCTGAAAATCTGATTTGGAATCTCGGAATTCGCTTGCTCAAAGCTCAGCTACGGAGGGTTGGTGTGCCTCTGCCTTCGCAAGGCAGCTAGAAGCTATAAACATCAGTTAACCAATAAACTTCACTTTCTGCCGAACGGCATGAAAACGTATTTCACAAGAAATAGTGGCTTCGAACCCCGCTTGAAGTATGTGTGTGGTTGAACGTGTGTGGTGTATGCTGAATGGCCATTCCGTCCGAAGAAGGTCAAAAACCAGGTAACCACCTTCAGTACGGTGCAGAAGGATCGAACTTTCGACAGGTAAGTCCGTAACTTGCGATCACGACACCCACTGTACTATGTTAACGTTATAGTCTACTAGTGTTGTCACATAACAGGCGGATCCTATCCGGATACCCATAGGCAAGCGCCGTACGGGTGTAGGCGTATACTGGGTGTCCTATACGTAACTTGAGCCAGACTTTAAAAATATGCAAATGCCACGCAACTGGGCAGAATCAACGTAATGTTGTTTGCCGTCGCTTGGAGATAATCAGATAATTTTTTGCATTCCGCCTAAATATACAATTAGCCTTAATTAATTAATGAAGCCCTCAAATATTATAGTTACATGAAGTGTCAATGAGAAAATTGTAGAGCAGCATGAAAAACTCCCGATACAGCTTTCCGTTGCTCAATATGTGCTACATGAAAGTGTTCTTCCAAGCATGAAAGAAGCCTTCGAATACAAGAAAAATTGCCGCGCGACTGGCCGCTCGAGGCACTTAGTCCTCGTTCTTAGCGCTGTACGTGGTTTTAATTATGAATAACCAACTAACCCAAACCTCCACTCTTAATAATCAGTGTTGGAATTATCACTTGCGGCACAAAGCATCACAAATTTAATCTGCACCCTTACATCCAACCTCATCTCCTCGGAACATATATCACTCATGAGTGGTACTCGGGAAAACGAATACTTAGAAAGGGCTGTTCCGGAGATGAATGGCTGAACCTTAAGTTTGCAGTCGATGTGAGATGACAGGAAGTGCACTGGCTGGAGATGATTTCAAGCATCAATTCCAGTTTGTTTTAACTCCGAATAATAATTAAAAAAGAACGAAACCTTCAATGTCCGATATTATGAGCTCGTTCTCCCAGCAGGCGTCATTGAAGGTCTCTCTCTGTATGTCACTGGTTCAGACAAACTGGCTCCCATACCTCTCCAGAACAAATCTTGCTTCTGTGGACTGAATATACCCCACTGAATATACCTCCCATTTCATCAACAACATGTACCGCACGAAAGATTCCCATACAGGGCACGTATGTATTCTAGTATAGGCCTGACATACGCTGGGTACGCGGCCTCCCTAACCTGCCTAGTCACGTGCTTAAGGTTTTGCTGTAAAAACACCAAGAGCTTTTTCTGCCCTATTAAACATTTCGTTTCCTTATGCTGTCCGTGCCTGATCCCCGCAAAATATTACGCCCCAATACTTTTGCGGTCTTTGCTAAGTTGGATATTTAGAATATAGTGATATGGATTACCCGCCGTGATGGCGCAGTGGCTTCGTCGTTGCGCTGCAAAGCGCAACGACGATTAAAAGATGCAGTGTAAAATGCCGCATGTGTGGGGTATGAGGGTATAGAGAGGGTTTACTGTGCGCGCAATTTTGTCAGCGCTGAAGTGCCGGCATGTCTCGAGGATGAGGGCGGGAGGTCGGGCCCATCCGTGAATGGGCTCATTACAGACCTAACCAGGGGCACGTCAGATGCGCAAAAAATACAAACAAATAAACACGAACGTGATGCCTTTAAGATCACCGTCTTTTTTCTCGATCTAAATAAGTACATAATCCATTTGCAAACAGTTTCACCGATGTTTAGGCTCCACAACTTCAGTATTAGAACGCAATTTGTTACTGGGCCGAACGGCTTCTTAAAAAATCTAAAAACACTCAGGTTGTCGCCTGTTATCCAAAGTCAATGCTAAGTTATGGTAGAATTCGACTAATTGCTTTGTGCATGAAAATACTCTTCAAAATGTTTGTTGTTGAGCTTTAAAAAAGTTCAAGTGAACTGAGTTGATGCATTAAGGCAGAATATACAACATGCGCGAGTAATTTGCGACAAACAAGTGTAGCTGATTATAGGCCTGTAATTGGAACACAGTGTGAGCCGCAACTGGCCTTAAGTTAGTCACCCTTCGGCAGTCGGGAAGCAAGTCCTTATCTAGCTTTCTTCTTCTTTCGTAATGTTACCTAAAGGTAATGCGCCACTGCTTGGGAACAGCGCCTTAGAAATCAGGGTGAAATGCCAACCGGGCCATTTTATTTAGTTTCATCAATCGGCTCTAACATATTAACCATGGCCGTTAAGATGAAGCTCAACCTACCCCATTGGCGAATACTGTTCTCGCGGACCACCCAGTGACCCAAATTGGTGGGAAAACGGTTAGAGTCATAGACATATCGGTAGACAACACCGGTAAGTGCGTGAAGTATCGCAACAATGCTATATATATATATATATATATATATATATATATATATATATATATATATATATATATATATATACGAGAAGAAAGGGGGTTTTAACCGAGGGGCTCGATTTTTATGTCATATCATGAGAAGCCAACAAACACTGACACCAATGACAGCATAGGGGAAATTACTTGTGCTTAATAAATGAAATAAAGTAACGATAAATTAATGAAAATTAAAGTGGATGAAAAAACAACTTGCCGCAGGTGGGAACCGAACCCACAACCTTCGCATTTCGCGTGCGATGCTCTACCAATTGAACTACCGCGGCGGCGTTTCCCCGTCCACTTTCTTGGGTATTTGTGTGTACTAGTAGAACCCTGGGAGTGTTAGCCAGCGCCACCACTCAGAGACCTTGGCGGCGGACGTGGAACATATATATATATATATATATATATATATATAATCGCAATAAAGGTAGCGCACATCGGACCACAGGAAAAATATACGTTTGAAAGATTGCTTCATTCGCCAACATCAACATATGACAGTCACATCAACCGGCTCCTTTTGAGGCAATATAACGCATAAGTTTCGTGAGTCGTCCTTTATTTTCTGTACGATGGCTCTGCCAGGCAAGCATATAACTTTCTATAATTTTCTCCAAACACTGACACATAAGTAAGGTACCCTTCCAATTTAGTTGAGACCGAGCCAGCGCTTCGAATGTTAATTTCCCTGCACCGAGTGTCCGGTCACTAATCATCCTGCCAGTTTCGCGCTTGCCAATAACGGAATATCCTAAGGCACTGGAATCAGCTAGACGAATTCTGGAGCGCACGCGCCGCAGAAGCAAAATTGCCGTTTCCACATTTTCGGAGGCGGTGGCCACAGCGGACACACATTTGTTTTGCCCCGTGAGGAACAGACAAGCAGTCATGACATATCGGGCAGGACTCGCCTACAACGACTATCCAAGTGTACGAATAGCCGAAACGCGTAATCTACGAGACGTGTACTGTAGCGCGCCTCCTCACTCACGTCTCCCTCGGGAAGCGCGAGAGAGGCGGTCGGCTGTGGGCCCGCGACGTCCGGAAGTGGCCTCCGCGATGCGTGGCGCGCCGGTGCGTGCGCATGCACTGGGAATGAATCCCTCCCGTCCCCGTGGGCATTCGTGGCGCAGCGCGCTACAACGGCGGGCAGCCGTCTCGAATAACCGCGTGCAGACAAGCACCCGGAGCAATTTAATAAAGATCTTGGAGTGCACTACTTTCGGGACCGGTCCGCATTTATAGGCTGCACTACCTTCGGGATCGGACTCCGGAAGCGATTAGATAGATTATAGAGCCGGAAATAAAACTGGTCTGACAATGCCCAAGAATGCTATTCGCATTTTAAAAAAAAAGCAAACAAACAAATAATGTTTCATAAGAAGTTCGAAAGACTACAGGGGCAAAAGGAAAATGCTGCTTGTACAATGTATTAAACCGTGCGTCAGAGAGCAGGCCGAAAGTGCTGCAGAACAGGTTGAAGGAAGAAGACAAGCCTCGCAACTTGATTATTACGTTTCCTTAATGGCTGGCTTTCCGGAAATCCTTGACCTTGACTTCTTCCGATCAGCGTCCGGAGAACTAGATTACAGCGGTGCACAACATAAAACTCGCTTTTACGTTCTTTCAGAAGCCGTTAAAAAGTTAATAAAACAAATATCTGATAGAGTAACGTCTCGCGAGATAGGCTGCACCGCCTTCCTCGTTGTTTGCGCGCACGGAACCCGTAACTTGGCGCAGCGCAGGGCTTTTATCTGAAAGACGACACTCACGGCTTCCATCCGGATAGGAGCCTCTTTGGCCAGCGTCTTGTACGCCCACTATAGTGTATACTATCGTGCGTGATCGCGTTGCCGCTCCGGTGCCCTGCAACCTGCCTGTAGCCCTGTCTGCTTTCCGTGGACAAACAGCGGCGTCATTAGTTCCGCCTACAGGCGGAGGGCCGTCTGTGCTCTGGGGGAAGAACCGGATAGGTCACCGAAGCCTCCGTCTTACTACTTGCTTACTGTTTTATGTTCACACACGTGGCACGAACGGGAAAATGCTCTGTCTTGGAGAACGAGTTGTTCTGCCACTGTACAGATGAGGCGATGATCGTAAAAATCGAGGCAGTCTGTGTTTCGCCGTTATTTAAACGAGGGCAGACTCGCGGGACAGCTACTCCTTCTAATGGAGCTCGTTAAATAAAAAGAAGCATGCAAATAATTACAAGCGCCATAACGCTAGCACGCCTACGCTAGCACATCTTCCACAGAAACTGAAACAATGCCCAGAAAAGCTCCAGCCGGATGGTGCCTTTATTCGCAATTTATTTATTCACAGTGTTTGGATCGGACTGCTGGTACGATCTGTTGGGAACTCGGCGCTGACGCCCGTGGTTGTACCTGGGTCGCAAGCCCCAAGGGTAGCGTTGGCCTGGCGGCCTGGGGTACAACTGGAAGCATCCGAAGGTCCCGGCAAAGCATGAGTCGACTGGTAACAACGAAACAACTTGTTTATTTTAACATCGCAAAGAGTTGGCGGTCAGGTTTGACCGAAGTAGAGAGACGGGAGAGCACTTTACTCAACAGAAGAAATCGGAGCCCTCCTTTTTGGCGTCCGGGGGCAGCTGTTTTTATACTCTCGCAGTTGAGGGCAAGAAGGAACCCCTCAAAAGACGAGCACGTGAATGTACAATGGGCTAATGGTGACGCACACTGTCGTAGCGATGCCGTAGCACCATGACGAGCACGATCTCGTAGCACCCTGTCGAGCACGATCTCGTAGCACCCTGTTGTAGCGCTGCCGTAGCACCATGTCGAGCACGATCTCGTAGCACCCTGTTGTAGCGCTGCCGGTCGGGCACAATGACTGTAATGAGAGGATGATCCCTGCTTTGGCATCGCCTGTTTCGGGCACAATGACTGGAATGAGAGGATGATCCCTGCTTTGGCATCGCCTGTTTCGGGCACAATGACTGGAATGAGAGGGTGATCCTTTGCGGTCGCATCGCCGCAGTCGCGCCTGGAAACACCTGCCGATGAGTGTTGCGGCGACGACGATCGGGCCAAAATGTCTGCCGCCCCGCCGCAGTCGCGCCGGCAAAACCACGTGTCGCAGGCGAAACGCAACAGACCGCCCCGCCGGGGGAAGGAGATCCCGATGGACAGGGGACTGCATCCGCTGTCCGGAGGGATGTCGCTCGATGATGCTCATAACCGAAGTCGGGCGTCCCTCGACGTTTCTTGAGCGCAGCGCACAGAGAAGGCCTCGTTCTCTCGTTCAGGTTCGCACGGGACACTGCAAAGTGACTTCGGGAGAGTTCACATTTTTGTTCTCGTTCCCGGCAAGCGTTAGAACTACGCTGAAACTCAACCGCTCAGTCAGCAAGCACGGCACAACCCTCACTAAGCCCTGCCAGGCTCTTTCCCCTTTTTATACCACTGCCTAGTTCCTTACAGTAGTCTAGCATCACTCAGAACGCGTCCACAAATTGAAAAATTGCACTAGAAAGCATATCATCACTTTGAAACACTAAACAAAAGCAATATGTTAAAAAAAAATCCTGCCTCAGGAAGAAAAACATCAGTAACAAACAATTTTGAGGCTGATTCCTACGTTAGGGGCTTCGACTTAAGCCATCGGCGTTACCGTTGAGACTCCCCTTTTTGTAACGCACCTCAAAGGAATATTGTTGTAAAGCGAGGCTCCAGCGCAGGAGGCGGCCATTTTTGGGAGAGATGGTCGCAGCCATTGGAGAGGGCAGTGATCCGTCTCAATGATAAACCTCGAGCCGGCTAGATAGCATGACAATTTCTGAACGGCCCACACGAGACACGCACACTCTTTCTCGGTGGCGCTATACGCCTGCTCACGACTGGTCAGCTTACGACTAGCATACAGGACGGGGTGTTCTACTTCTCCATTTTCCCGTTGGCACAGTACAACGCCCATGCCTCGCTCACTAGCATCGCACTGAACAATGAACCCTTTTGTATAGTCTGGCGATCGTAGCACAGGCTGGCTTGTTAGGGCACTCTTTAGGGCGCTAAAAGCTCTTTCCTTTGTCTCGTCCCAGACGACTGTTTGAGGCTCTGTCTTTCTTAGAGCATCCGTCAGGGGAGCCGCGATATCAGAGTACCTAGGGATGTACCTCTGATAGTAGCCGGCGACACCTAAGAACGACCGAATATCGGTCTTTGTGCGCGGTTGCGGAAAGTCTCGCACAGCGGCCACTTTTATTTCAGAGGGGCGGCGACGACCCTGACCAATCACGTGACCGAGGTAGACAACCTCGGCCTGTGCTAACTGGCACTTAGGAGCCTTGACTGTCAAGCCCGCTTCGCGCAGGCGGGTTAGCACTGCCCGCAGGTGTGCCATATGCTCAGACCAGGATGCGGAGAATATCGCTACGTCGTCTAGATACGGTAAAGCGAATTCTTGCTGTCCCCGCAACACTTTATCCATGAGGCTTGAAAAACAGTATGGCGCGTTCTTCAAACCAAAACTCAACACTTTAGGACGGAATGTTCCCATTGGTGAAATGAACGCCGCATACCTACTAGCCTCTTCTGTAAGTGGAACCTGCCAATAACCCCTGACAAGATCTAGGGTGGAAATAAACTGAGCGCTACTAACTTTCTCAAGGCGCTCCTCGATGTTAGGGATCGGATAAATTTGATCCTTAGTGATGGAATTAAGCCTGCGGTAGTCGACGCAAGGACGAGGTTCCTTGCCCGGTACCTCAACTAAAATCAAAGGGGAGGTATAATCACTCTCACCTGCCTCAATAACACCGAGCTGTAGCATTTTCTTTACCTCAGCCTCCATAATATCGCTCTGGCGGGGTGACACCCGATACGCCTTGGATCGTACTGGCTCTGTGGAGGTAAGTTCTATATCATGAGTAAGTACAGAAGTCCTACCAGGCCTCTCAGAGAACAGACCTTGAAACTCTTGTAATAGCTGGTGTAGTTCGGTTTTCTGCTCGGGCGACAGCGGTGCTTTACTGATAAGGTCACTAATGACTTGACCGGTGTCTTCCCTGTTCGTCACTGAGCCTAGTCCCGGAAGCTCGACCGGAAGCTCTTCAGGAACGTTTACCATCATGCACACCACCGCTTCCCTTTGTCTATAAGGTTTGAGCAGATTACAGTGGTAAACTTGCTGTGCTTTCCGCTTTCCTGGCAGACTTACCACGTAGTTAACGTCCGACAGTTTCTGAACAATTCGTGCTGGGCCCTCCCACTGCACGTCTAGCTTGTTGTTTAGCGATGTGCGCAATATCATGACCTCATCGCCAACCTCAAAACGACGGGCCCTGGCTGTCCGATCATAATAAACCTTGGCCCTCTGCTGGGCCTTTGCCATTGCTTCACCTGACAACTCCTGTGCCCTTCTTAAGCGTTCGAGGAGCTTAAGCACGTACTCCACCACGACTGGGTCGTCGCCCCTACCTTCCCACGATTCTCGAAGCATGCGAAGCGGAGATCGAAGCGAGCGACCGTACACCAGTTCAGCTGGCGAAAACCCCGTAGCCGCATGCGGCGCGGTCCTTAAAGCAAACATCACCCCAGGCAGACACAGCTCCCAGTCAGTTCGATGTTCAAAACACAACGCTCTCAACACGCGCTTCATGACGGAGTGGAGCTTCTCAACGGAATTCGACTGTGGGTGGTACACTGAGCTGTGTAACAGCTTTACCCCACACCTTTCGAGAAAAGTTGTCGTCAAAGCGCTAGTAAACACTGTGCCCTGATCTGATTGAATTTCTGCAGGAAAACCAACTCGCGCAAATATGGACAGTAGTGCATTGACTACCTCAACTGAGCTGAGTTCTTTAAGCGGCACTGCTTCAGGGAACTTTGTCGCTGGGCAGATCACAGTCAAAATGTGTCTGTACCCCGTGGCTGTTACCGGCAGAGGTCCCACAGTATCAATAACGAGCCGTCTAAAAGGCTCCGTAATGATAGGTACCAATTTCAACGGCGCCCTCGATTTGTCCCCTGGTTTGCCCACCCGCTGACAGGTGTCACATGACCTTACGAAATGGTCTGCGTCCCGAAAACACCCTGGCCAATAGTACTCTTGCAAGAGACGGTCCTTAGTTTTCTTAACTCCTAGGTGTCCGGACCACGAACCCCCGTGTGACAAGCGCAACAGATCCTGACGATAGCATTGAGGCACGACCAGCTGATCGAACTCCACTCCTCTGCGGTCTAGATAGTTCCGGTACAGGACTCCACCTCTTTCCACAAAACGCGCAGTTTTCCTGGCGATACCTTCTTTGACATTGCAGCGCACGTTTTCCAGGCTGCCATCCTTTTTTTGCTCGGCTATCAAAGCCGACCGGCTGACTTTTAGCAACCTATCAAGTCCGTCTGACGTAGGCGCGATGAGCAAATCAGTAGATAGCTCTTCTAACTTTCCCGCGTCGGGCGTTTCCTCTCCAGTATCTGGCGCCTTTAACGTTACAGACTCAAGTTTATTCAGTTCGGGCGTGCTCTGAATATCAGCTTGCTGCGCCTCTGACCCTTTTTCGTTGTTTGATAACGTCGGCCCCGCAACTACCGCCTTTGCAGCGAGCTCCCGAACCTTCGATCTGGTTAAGGCCTGAACACTAGCTTCACCAAACAAAAGCCCCTTCTCGCGCAGGAGGTGATCGGACCTGTTTGAAAATAGGTACGGGTACTGGGGTGGCAGCATAGATGACACTGCCGCCTCTGTCTCAAGCGCTCCGAAAGGTCCTTCAATAAGCACCTTTGCTACTGGCAGACATACGCTATGAGCTTCCACGGCTTGCTTGATCCATGCGCACTCGCCCGTGAACATATGGGGTTCTACGTAAGACGGGTGAACTACATCCATCGTAGCTGCGGAATCGCGAAGCACTCGGCACTCTTTCCCGTTCACGAGGAGGTCTCGCATGTAAGGCTCGAGAAGCTTCATGTTCTCGTCAGTGCTGCCTATTGAAAAAAACACAACTTTTGGTGTTGTTTCCGGACACTGCGCCGAAAAGTGACCCGGCTTCTGGCACGTATAACAAACGCGCGCTTGCCTCATCTCGAACCGCTTTCTGCGTTCGGCTTCGGCTGCTGCCGTCTCCTTAGGTTCGGTCGCACTGCTTCCACTCGCATCCGCACTACGCGTGTTCCCCTTTGCTCTCATGGGTGTGAACTTCGGCCTCTCAAACTTCGAGCCAAAGTCACCCTTTTGACCGTCCTTAGCTCCGCGAGCCCGACGCGTCACAAACTC